>NW_027041099.1:0-71922 GCF_037179485.1 Ochlerotatus camptorhynchus
TCGTTTTCGAAATTTCGCAGTAAATTAACGATTCTACGAGAAACCCGTCTTAATAAATTTGTGATATTTTTCAGGATATTGTAAGTTCATTTTGATTAGTAAGCATTATTCTTACGACAAATCAATCGTGAGATAGGGTAAATGTTGGCTTCGGCACCCATTGACTGTTTTCGGCAACCAAAATTTAAACGATAATTTCACTATGTTGTCCCATCAACACACTTCCCTGAATGTATTCAAACGATTCTTTAGTCTTTCAGCTTCAATCTGATTATATTTGTACGACCGAGCAATCCTATTATGCCAGATTTTTCTTCAAATGAAGTATACGCACTACAAAATGGGGCTGATTTCGAGTTGCCGATAATAGAACAGCTGGTTAACACGCAGTTCTAATGGGAAGGTTGCCGAAGAAAAAGAGGCTGCCGACAATAGTCACACTCACCTGAGAAGTTTGGAGCGTTGTAAAATCGCTTTCAAACCGGTTTGAAAAATTCTGTCGATTGGAATGGATAGAGAAGCAAGCAGCAGATGAATGTTAACAAACAGACACGTGATATATGTGCGTAACGCTGACAAAATGCTAATAGAAGTGCGAACGCTGCTTAGATTGACGAGAATACGTAAATTCCCCTAGATTGGTATATATATGTGAAACTTATATTCGGTGCAGGAGATGTGCGGTAATCGAAAGTTAAGAATGTAGTTCAACGTTTACAATAACATTCTATCAAATTTTCATGTATATAGTCCAACAGCCGAATGTACGAACCATAGGTGACCATAGCGCATTTTAAGAAAACGTGCATGGAGAATGCTTTGTAGAACACACGACGATCTTATAATTCGTGAGCGTTCACTCTGAGTGAGCGCTCACGAGTCGTAAAAATCGCTGATTGTGATGCACTGAAAGCAATATTGACAGATTTTATGTGTCAAACATATAGTTCATGACCTCTTCTTGTAACTTACAAGTATTAATTAGCATTATACTATTTCATGATATCATAATAAGGAAAGACCTCTTTTTATAGCAAGTGAGTGGACAACACTGGGCTGAAAATCGGGATGGCAGACATTAGACAAAATGAAAGTGTGCAGTGTATCCAGGACGATTCAGTTGGAATCATTCCACAACACCAGTCGTCAAACGTAAATTCCAAAATAGTGATAATGATGTTTTCAAGAAAGTGCGAGTTTTACGGATGTTATAATTAAAACATAGTCGTGCTAGTACAACTAAAAATATTAGTAACAGTAACAGAAACAAATCGGATAATCGTTGATTGAAAAAAGTGGCATGAACGTATTTCAGTATTCCTCTGACGTCTTCATTGACTACTCAAAAAGTCAAAATGATGACATCGCAATAAAAAATGTTTTTTTTTGTGTAAATTAAATTATTTATACAGGCTCAATCGAATAAACTTTACAGAGCCAAATTATCTTTTGCGTTATACATTATTAATGTCTTTAATCTAAAGTAAAATCTAGAATTAAATGCATTGAACCAATTACTCGCGGTCGTCGCGAGGTTAGTAGAGATTTATAGTTTCATGGATGGGGAGAGGGAGAAGGAGGTTTGAACATTGAACATGAGCATATTCCTATTCAACTTGATATCAGCAGGGTATTTTTACTACTATATCAAAACAAACATTAAAAAAAACCACACACACACAAAATACAAACTAAACACAAGGTTAATCAAACTTGCAATCTAAGGTTAATATTCTTCAAGAAAACATATGTGAGTTTCATAAACTCCAGATCGCATCTACCCAAAATATCCCGAACTGGAACATTAGGTTGTCTACCTCGAGCCCGAAAGGAATCGTACAGCTCAGATCTGACTCCACGATGATCAGCACAAGACCAAATATGTGATCGGTGTCTTGGTAACCTTGTCCACATTCACAGAGATTGCTGTTCCCCAGCCCAACACGGAACAAGTGAGCGTTAAACGAATAGTGATTGGACATGAAGCGACACATAACAC
This sequence comes from Ochlerotatus camptorhynchus, assembly GCF_037179485.1. Taxonomy (NCBI): domain Eukaryota; kingdom Metazoa; phylum Arthropoda; class Insecta; order Diptera; family Culicidae; genus Ochlerotatus; species Ochlerotatus camptorhynchus. The sequence continues at coordinate 2,000 of NW_027041099.1, forward strand.
GAATGAAGTCTCAATCCACCTCCAACCCTTTGAACCAAGAATCTTCGACACCTCAGGGTGATCGAATATAGCCATCGTCCCAAACACCCTTCACTCCATTTAGGTTGCCAGTTGGCGAGTGACTGTTAACGATAAATGAAGAAAAATTCATCGTAGGCGATTTGTCTATCGTAAATATCGCCTTCCATAGCGCCCACCTTTGCAAGCAAGTCCGCCTTCTTATTGCCCGGAATCGAGCAATGAGATGGGACCCATGCAGAGGTGATTACAAAAGATCTTAAAGATAAAGCACTTAAAAGCTCTCGTATTTCAACAGGGAGTTAAAGCATTCGAGAGGCACTATGAAATTCGTTATAAATACCAAAACCAGCGGACGCCTCTATTAGTGATCCATATGTGAAGAACGATCTTGCGGAATCAACTTGGCCAAACTTTGCAGCAAAAATTGACGGAGCAATCATGGAACGATGATGCTCTGGGATTCCGCGAATCTTTTGCGTCATAGATAAATTAAAACTAACTGAATTGCCGAAGTCGGAGAAGCATACACGATGAGGATTATGTTGTGAAGGGCTGACATGCTGTGTTATGTACACGTAGTACAATGACATAAAACGAGTTTGAGGGTTTACCTTAAACAGTTTCTCAAAGTTTGCAATCACCAGTGAGTTAATAATTTCACAACGGGTGAGGAGCCTGAGGGACAATTCCGAAAACCGATCAGAGAGTGGCAACATGCCCGCCAACACTTCAAGATTCATCGTATGAGTCGAGTGCATGCATCCTAACGCGATACGAAGACAGCAATACTAGATCCATTCCAGTTTGCTGATGTGCGTTTAGCGCTGACTGGAAGCAAAAACTATCGTACTCTAAAACCGATTAAATCGTTGTCCGGTACAACGTTAGAAGATATTGCGGATGGGCTCCCCACCACGTTCCGGTAATTGTACGGAGAAAATTGATCCTTTGCTGGTATTTCCGCTTCAGATACTCAATGTGGGATCTCCAGGTGCATTCGGAATCGAACCAGACCCCAAGATATTTGAACGACATATAATGAGTGATCGGCTTACCCAAAATTTGAAGCTTCGGTTGTGCTGGGCTATGTTTCCTAGAAAAACGACCAACTCAGTTTTCTCCGTGGAGATTGTCTAAGGTATCCTGTAAGGGTCCTTGCAGGTCGACCCCTTTGGGCCCTTGGACAGACACTATGCCGTCATCTGCAAGCTAATTATGATTATAATATCTAATGATTTCATAATTCCGAAAAAAAAAATCTTATAGCAAGTGAGTGAGAGCAACCCTGTCTGCAAGTTGTCTCAACGTGCAGTTGTCACTAAGGCAATTATCAATTTCTCTGACTTAGGAAATTTTACAAATGGGAGCTTAAACATGAGCCATAACCTTTCACATAATTTTTTTTATCTTGATTTGTTTTCCGTCGATCTTGTTTCCGTGCTGAGCACCATTACTACCGATGTCAGGGAGGCAGCTCCCACACCTGGTTCCTACCTATCGACCCATCAACTCTTGAACCGAGGACCAACGGCTTTACTTCCCTTCAGAAGGAAGGCGTGATCAGAGATTTTATGCCTCAGAACATCCCGGCGGCACCGACTGGGATTGAACCCAAGTCTGCTAAGGTGAGAGGTAATCACGTTTACCACACCACCGGCACCACTATAAATTTTGTGATTTCCCCCAGAAGATGTTTTTGAATTCCCCCAGAAATTGTTTTTCAACTAGTCCCAATTTCTGCTGACTCAGATATGACAGTTTGTCATAAAATGGTTTACATAACTTATTTATGACAATCTCATATTTGCGTCTAATCACTTATATACAACTCCATTTATTACGAAAAAAAACGCAAAAAGTGGGATCTATAAATACATACGTCAAGTTATATATGATTGATTTGCACAACTTATTTATGACTACAACGTAACCTACTTTTTTGCACATTTATATTAATGTCATCCTTGAACGGTGGTGGGCGACCATGGCGTAGTGGTTAACAGCCATACCTCTCACGCCAAAGTCACGAGTTCAAATCTCACCCCCGGACAAATAACAAAAAAAATCCCTTGAACGAATGGAATTTGTGCCTGGGCTGAAAGTCTCTTTAATAAAGAAACAAATATAAAACGTTTATGTACCAACACCAACTTACAAAACTTATTCTTGCGGGGTATTAAAAATATGATAAAATAAATTGGATTATTGAAAAAAGTTCTGGAAGAATGTCCCCAATTAAAAAAAAAACGTAAAATTTTTATCAAAATAAAAACAAATTTAATGTTAACCTCCTTTTTTTATTATCCACATTTCTCTTCAACATAACGTGTGAGTGATGTTGAAAACACAAATGAAATGTATTTTCATTCTATGTTTTGCTTCATTGGTCAGTTATACCATGTTTATTGCCTCGAAAAATGACCCTATGCAAAATTTGAGCTCAATCAGACATGATTTAGGGGTGGCGCAAACGCGTCAAAATTTGACTTTTTTCACTCTCGAAAATCTCCCAATACATGAAATTTCGGAAATCAAAATTTTTTTGTTGATGCCAAATGTCTTAAAAATGCACGAAACGTGGAGATTTGGTGTTATCTTGAAATTTTTTTTTCAAAAATCGACTTTCTGGGACTTGGAATTTTTTCATGAGTTCTATATGGAATATAAGAAGATTGATGAGTCGGCTTCTAAAACTGTTCACAATTGTCTCCAACTGCTTATATATCGAATTAAACCATCATTTAGGATCTAATACGAAATAATTCACTAGGTGGTCCAATTATTCTTCATTAGGGTGGTCCAAAAATCAAAATAGGTATGTAAAAACCATTACTTTTTACCAAACGCATGTATCTGAAAATAACATCATGTTGTGTTTTGGAATTTTTAAGAATCCAAACTTCAAAACATTTGATGATATTACTTTTTAGTATCTGAGACCACGTAAAATAGAAGCATAGACAGACATAAATCGTAGAATAATTCAGAAAATTGTACAGGACAACCGTTAGTGCTGTTTAGTTTACAGTACAATCTGACGAAAATACAATGACTTTTTAACATATGCACCTAATACGGGACAACCCTTTATATGTGTTTCTTTTAAATTCCTACCCTATAGAGGTGCCAAAAAAGTACCCGCATAAAGCATATTGTTTATCTGGCTTCCTTTTGGGTATTAATTAAAAAACACACACTAACAGTGTCTCCTAACAGGCAAGCAACGGTCTCAAGTACTTATTTCTACGTAAACTTTCTACCTTGGCTTTTTCTACCTATGCTTTAGTATAAAAAAGGATGTGATCTGAGGATGTATGATCAATCGGTAGTGCGTTTGAAGAAGACAACAAGCAGAGAACTGATAGAGAATAGTACGACAGTTTGTTAAAAATGGTTGACATTTGGCTAGTTGGAGAATATCTGCCGTCGTTCGGCCATTCTCTTAACTTGCTGACGTATAGTGAAGTTGAAAGTCGATTTTTGAAAAAAAAAAAATTTCAAGATAACACCAAATCTCCACGTTTCGTGCATTTTTAAGACATTGGCATCAACAAAAAAAATTTGATTTCCGAAATTTCATGTACCCCCCCCCCTTGGGAGATTTTCGAGAGTGAAAAAGTCAAACTTTGACGTGTATGCGCCACCCCTAAATCATGTCTGATTGAGCTCAAATGTTGCATAGGGTCATTTTCGAGGCAATAAACATGATATAACTGACCAATGAAGCAAAACATAGAATGAAAATACATTTCATTTGTGTTTTCACATCACTCACACGTTATGTTGAAGAGAAATGTGGATAATAAAAAAAGAGGTTAACATTAAATTTGTTTTTTATTTTGATAAAAAATTTACGTTTTTTTTTTAATTGGGGACTTTTTTCCAGAACTTTTTTGAGTAATTCAATTTATTTTATCATATTTTTAATACCCCGCTGGCCCAGTGGTGGCGGGGGCCAGTGGTGGCGGGGGGGGGACACCCTCACCATCCCTCTCCAAAGGGGAGTTTGGTAAAGAGAGATGAAAAAACCGATTTGTACCTTCCTTAAAAGTTGTCCTAGCTCGCTATTCTAATATCTATATGCAATCTTCACACTGCCGTACTCTAACGGAACTATCAACTCTATGCTTTCATCTACTCCATCTATCGTATAAAAATTACCACTACAGTCTGTTATTTGAAATTAGATTAATGCAATTCAAGATATTTTTACAATTGATTTTAGGAATTTCTGATGAAAAGTTGTGGTTTTTCATATATTTTTGAATTTTTGGACCACCCTAATGAAGAATAATTGGACCACCCTAGTGAATTATTTCGTATTAGATCCTAAATGATGGTTTAATTCGATATATAAGCAGGTTGGAGACAATTGTGAATAGTTTTAGAAGCCGACTCATCAATCTTCTATATTCCATATAGAACTCATGAAAAAAATTTCCCAGAAAACCGACTTTTGAAAAAAAAAATTTTTTTCGAGATAACACCAAATCTCGACGTTTCATGCATTTTTAAGACATTTGGCATAAATTTTTTTTTTTGATTTCCGAAAATTCATGTGAAAAAAGTTCGATTGAGCTCAAATTTTGCATAGGGTCATTTTTCGAGGCAATAAACATTTTGTATATGGTTTGTTAGCGAAATTAAAAATTACCATTTTCGCTGGCAGTCTATTGGTCAGCCATACTGCAGTGCACTTTGTAGAACACATTCAGAAATTACAGTTTTGTTGTCAAATCATGTGTATAACACAAACATCAAGAACATTACTTGTAAATGATTTCCAATTAACTTCCATATAAGGCTAGCAAGTGTTCACCAAACACAATCGGTTATAAACGTGTTATAAAAAGGTAATTGAGAGATGCAATACCGAATTATTATTTCACGATAACAAGTGCCTGTCAAAAAGGTTGAATACTTCAAAACTAGATGTTTTCAAAACAAATAATATGTGACTTATTTTCAACTGGGATTTCTTCTATTATTTATGAACGATGTTGTAAATGTTACTTGGGGACTTCCTTAAGGGTTTTCTTTCTCCGGATGTTTATTCTGATTTCTTTTGAATGATTCTACAAACGATTTTTTGAGTAAAATTTCAAACATCACCTCCTCTACTTCCACTAAAGAAAAACTACGTAATTTAAGCATGGTCCTTATTGTAAAGGTAAAATGAGTGCTCACAATTTATAGCTTCGTGCCTTATATGCCATATACCAATTATAGAAGGCAATTTACAAGTATCATCAACGCAGTAATTTAACGATTAATGAAACCCGGACGATTTCATCGGGTGTTGCCTTCTCCCACGGTTCGTTATCTCAATCGACATCTTCTTCCTGGCCGACAGCTGATGCACTCACACAATTTAATCAACTTGTTTTTTCTCCCTGGGATGCCACAATGTATATTAATTTCCACACAGCAAACAAACCGGACAGCTTTTCAAGACATTTTCAAAATGTTGTTACATGCTACCAACGTAAAAATATATCTCCTCGGCAGCGGGTTTTATTTATCTTGTGTTCTTCTCACGCCACGGAGCGCCTCATTTCGAATATTTTGAATCTCTCTTATTAATGGACATAAATTTCTCGGCAACCGTACGCGAGGAACCATTTCGGGATCATTTCACGCGCGGGATGCCAAGTGCACGAAGAAAGAAAAACACCAGCTTTAAAGTCAAAATTTATGACACAAAATAAAATGAACAGCCGTTTAAAAATCGTTAGAGGGGATCAAAAATCACCATAAATTAATTTTCTCTGGAACGGAGCAGCGTAAACAGTTTCGTTTTATGATCGCGAGACAACTGCCACCAACAGCAACGGGACGGTTTTACGTTCAATGTCACTTGAGTAATCCGTTGACGTGAAACAATTTCAATTGATGATGGGTGGGTAAATTTTTCAATAATGATTTATGATGATGTAGGGCAATATCTTCAATTAATTTTAACATTGTTCTAAATCATAGCAATACTACACTTAAGTCTTTTTTTACACGGTTTTTTATTACGCGGTTTTTTTACACGGTTTTTTTTACACGGTTTTCCACGATTTACACGGTACGTTTTTAACGATTTCTCGACAACGATACAAGCTATCGAATGGCTTCCTTAAAAAAAAATCACAATTTTTGGTGTAAATACAGAAATTTTTAACCATATCATGCTTTAATTACAAATGGCATCAAAATCCGATTTTTTAAAAACATGTAAGCATGCGAAAAATCAAAATCTCGTAGATTTTTTTTACACGGTACCTGAGTGTATATTAATTAAGGTACACCGAGGCAAGTTGAAATGCGAAGCTAGTTGAAACCTAATACCTTACTATTAGTGGTAGTGAATAATCACTGTAATGAAAACCTAAACGGATCCTTTAACTGTCAAAACAGGTAGTTACAAACAACTTACGTACATCTCAGCTTTATTTATCTTCATACGTTATTAAATTTAAAACAAATTTTTTTATCGCGGCACTTCAATCTTCTCAAAACAGTAGATTTTTTTTTGTATTTTATCCAGTTGTTTGCAATAATGAAGTATACTATATAAGCTGCTACTTAGAGTAATGGTAATGGAAATTTCGGTCACAAATGAGTGTTTCCGAAATATTTAAAGTACATATTTCAGCTTGCCCCATATTTGTATACCCCATGGGGTAAATCAAAATGAGTTAAAAAGCGCAAGTTGAAATGATCAACGTCACATTCTCAATACGGAAAATCAACTGTTGGAAAACTGCTAAAAATTAGCGGTGAGTGCCCGTTAAAAAATCTACACTATAAGAAACGATAGAATCCACTGTTTTTACAATAGAAATCGTAGGTTAATATATCCCGGCAATAAAAACGAAATTTCACCTGACACACATTTGGCTTGTTATAAGCTGAACTTAACTTATTTTAGCTGCAAAGGCAATATTTGTCTGCATTAGCTGTTTTGCAGCTCATCTTGATCGTTGGGAAGCTCTACCTAATAAATTTTAACATTATGCTATTGTTGAAAATTATGATAACACAGAAATGTATTATGGTAACACTATATTATTTGATAAATAAAATACAATTAAATATATATCATTAAAGGAATGGTTGTAAACATTGGTTGACAAACATGGTTGACATCTCATGGCATTTTTTTTCTGGAAAACCTACCGTGCTCTTTGGAGTTGCTTGTCCCGACCTGAAAGTTATAACAAAATAATATCAACTTCTGTTATTAATAACAACCCTTGATATAATCTTGTTTTATACTCTGTGTGGTGAAAGAAAGAAAAAAAAAATCATCATGGCATTTAAAAAAATCGATATTATTCATGATGAACAAATAAATAAGATCAGAGGCAAATTCCAACACTCACCCTCGGACATTATGTACAGCTAACACCATATGAGCATGCTTGGCATACACAGTTGTACTCACCAACTGCTCATTTGCTAATAACTTCGCACACAGTTGACGTAACATAGTTATTTTTGAAGCAGTAGATAGAATAGAGTTTAAGTTTGTTATAGATACGTAAAAACAAGTAGATTTTAATTCTAGTAATAAACTGTATTTGTTTTTGCGTTGTAAAAATGAAGTGAGAAATTCCCGCTGCACATCTAGGTTCTTCAGCTACGCGGGGCAAAATGCCCCATTTCTCATAAATATACCCCCACAATAAAAGGACAGTATGCGCTATACTAAAAGAATAGTATACCCCACAACAACGGTGTGGCATGCCCCAGAGTGTCAATATTAAATCATACTGCACAATGATGGAATAAATATATTATTAAAAATGTTTTCTAAATTGACGAAAAAATTGCATCGGAAGGATTCTTTTCAGGATTTTGTTTTTATCATTTGTTTGTTGCATTTTACAGTTGTCAAACGTGCATAATAGAGTGGTTCCATGAAATTCTAGGATATATTGATCCTGAATTCATATAAATTGCTGTGAAACGGTGTGAAACGACAAAATGACGATTTTAATGTTTTTGCGGCTAACTTATTGATACTTATGTACCAGTTTAAGCTTTAAAAGTGGGATGAGTGAACATTTTTTTTTTAAATTGAAAACCTTAATAAGAACTATGATGCCTAGATCGATTGGTTCAGTTTGGTTTCCTTTCACAAAAAATATCCAGTGCTTTTCATAAAGATGAGACCACCCATGCATTTCACGTTACTAGAAAGGTGGACAAATTTGAGATTTTTTTACGTAAAACTTTAACCAAAAATATGAGTTTGAGTTCAAGAATTTATTTATTTTATTGCAGCACTGATTGGATACATCTTTTCTGAGAAAAAAAGGCTTTTCAAAATACGACCATTTTCCCCAGAGGTTCTCAATCGGATTTAGGTCCGGAGAACAAGCAGGCAAGTTCAAAACATCGATCTTTTCAGACCGCAGCCACTTTATTGTTTCAGTGCTGACGTGAGTTCAAACGTTATCCGCCAAGTTTTAGCTCTGGTTTTTTTTTTCGAATAACTGGTAGCAAACTGGCTTTACTGACATTTATTTCACTTTGTGTGATACAAATTGAATTTCCAACTTTCCGGAGGCATCAAATGCACCCCAAACCATCACATATTATCTTCCAAACTTTTTCTTAGAAAAAATCGTGATTCCTTTCGCAAATCTCGTCAGTAGCCATTAAATCCATCCGGTCCGTCTAGGTCTAATAAAATTACCTGTGGGGACAAACTACCAAAATATTGAAGAACTTGATCCTACCTTTTTCCAATGTATTCTGGCGTGCAAATTGCAGTCATTCTGTCTTGTGTCGAGTAAAAGTAGAGCACTGATAATGTTTGATCGTACTAAGTTTGGCGAACGTTTCAATGCCCTTCAAACTGTAGATACTGAAGCATCCAATTGAAGTTCAGTTCGAATTAGTGATCAACTCTTCGAAGTATTTGATGGTTTACTGACAATATGACGCTCATCCTTGGAAAGTTTAATTTTTCGTCCTGGACTCTTTTTCTGACCATACACCACGGGATTTATAAAAAAATCAAGACTACACAGTGACTACGTTCAATTATCTAGATCGAACATCCTGTCTAGCTAAAGGCCAACATTTGTACTTGTTCTTAAGCAAACCCCACACGCATCAATATATTGACGCGAAGGGGAATTATTGACAATAATATTGATGATGTGAATTCAGAAATATTGTCAATCTCGATGTATTGACGTCAATATAGAATTAGAAATAGAATAGAATACGATTATTGTCAATAAAAGCAATCGTGTAGGGTCCACTTTATACACTTAGCATCTTGCGTCTAACCATTGTTGCAAAATACTGTTTAATGAATGAAAATTATATTAATTATCATAAAATTTTACGAAACGTAACAGGCGCAGCAAATGGTCGCATCTTTTTGAAAAGGAATATTTACTTACTTTCTCTTTTTACACGCAGCGTTGCCAGGTTGCCAGATTTATCTGGCACAGCCAAAGAAATTTAAGCTCTACCAGACAGATTTTTTGAGAAATCTGGCAGCTTCCTATGTTAATTTGATGTGGCAGATTTTTGCCAGACATTTTTTTCGGATTGTGCCAGATTTTTTCAAAATAAGCCTGGCATCTCTGTTTACACGTCGTGTATCAACAAAAGGGAGTTCAGCTTCGAACCTCTTCGGATACGGTTGTGTTTGTTTCTGTTTTGTGCGTGCGTTCGCTGATTTTGCCAGATAAGCGCTGGCACTCTGCCTCCCGGACGGTTATACGTGTGTGATTGGTGGTTTTGTCGCTTTCCGAGAAGTTTTGGAATCGAAAAAGAAAACGTGATGCATCATGTTTGCAGGCATCAGAAGAGATGTCGCTATCTGCGTTGTTTGTTTTTTTCTTCGCTTGTGCTCCCGGTACAGAATTTTTTGGCGTAGCGAGTCATATAGCGAATTCGTTTATTATTCAGTTCCAACCTGGATCGGGTATCAAGATTGGGTCTGCTTGTTTTCAGTTTGCTCGTTTGTTTTTAAAACCTAGCTCAGGTTGAGGTTCGCACTGACAAAAAGTTCGGTTTCGCACGCGTCATGGAGCAATTGACTACATTCGACCAGAGGATTGATCCCCGTAGGGCGGGTCTATGATCGGAGCTACTACACCAAGCGTGACAGAGATGCTTGCACGGGATTCAGTTGGACTGATTTGGTGAGATTGTTCCTTTTTTCTACTTTTGTCTATTTAAACTTAATTTCTATGAATGCGTATCGTTTGGAATCATTTGATTCGGATGAGACTCTTAACTTTTATTTTTTTTACATTGTGTTTCAATTGGTATTCTTAAGAACTTCACAAAATAAGGTCCCAATATTTAAATTGAGCAGCTCGACTAGCCTAGTGGCTGCCGCTTTTGCTTACTGAGTAGAAGACCGTGGGGGATTCACATTGTAAAGATTCCCTATATTCAGCTTTTCTACAGGCTGGAGTTATTGTTTGAACCATTTAGTTTATCAATTTAATTTATCTGTATAACAATTATTCACAAGCATTCTTCCAGGTTAATTCAAGAATAAATTGATGATGATAAATTTTCCTAATATTCACATTACAGTTATGACCCGATCCTGTCAACCTCTCCGCGCATCAGACTGTTATTTTTCAATAATTTCACATAATTGTAATTTCATACCTTCCTCCTTCAAGATGAATGTTTAAGGTACACATACTTTGCTAGCTGACAAAATGGGGTCATTGCTGTATAATTATTCTCTTTTTGCAGCCTTCATTCAGACTGGATCTATTGATTTAAATTATTTGAGTTTTCTTCCGGCTCTTTGATGACGGAATATCATTAGATTTATACTGTAATGATTCACTCTTACAGCTTTCACCCTGGTTTTGTCTGTTGATTTGATTTGTTTGAATTGGTTTTCAGCTCTTTGGTGTTGGCAGTCGCGGCCGATCAATTTTGCTCATGCTCATGCTCTAAGTTTATTTTCAGCATTTCGATGATGGAACGTCTTCAGATTTATATTATAATGGGACTTATTACGGATGTCACATCACGGTGAAAAATTGTCACTTGTCGTCACGGTGAAGTGATTCCCATTTGATTTGTACGGTAATCACGGCTCTTATTCTGAGTATAACTTGCTTATCACCGTGTAGTGACATCCGTAATAAGGCCCAATCAAACACCATTTGGTTTTGGCTTTGGGCAAATCCAAGTATAATGCATGATAACACTGATTCATTTAAAACCATGGTCGCATCACTTATCAAGGTGAATCCTGATCCAACGAACCCAACTTACTAACAAAATCTCCTTTCCTGTGTCTTTTGTTGGGTTGCAGAGGTAAACACGGCCCACAAACAACAAAGGTCACTCTAATATTCCTTCCCTACTCCCACCTGATTGCAAGGACGTGGCCGGCGCCGTTGTTGATCTACAAAATATAGAGTCACTGAACCTTATACAATGAGAATGGACGGTCACTCCCAGCCCCATTCAATTGATTCATTGTACAATTTCACTGATTCTGATGAATCACGGAGTAGCAACCATTGATATGTGCAGTCAATCTAAGCTAAGCTAAGCTTACACGTCGTGTATCAACAAAAGCATCTAGTGTGGGTCCTTTGTTTGTATTTGTGTCTCAATTAATTAATTAATTATCATCATTCTTTTAGGGAGGCTCCATAAAAAACATGCGAAAACATTAAAACCGGGGGTGGCCTTAACATTATGAAAAGTACTGTATATGGCGGAGATTATTTTTTTTTCTTCAATTAGTTCATTAATTAGGCTCAAATGTCCAAATGGACTCCATGGAGCCGAGATCCATTAAATAAATTTGTAATTACCATAAAATATGAATGAGGGACATTGTTTATAAGTTGCTCTTGCTCTGCCTTGGAGACTAGTTGAGTTTAGCTTCCATTTTCATACGTGCCCTCAATTCGCTTGCTTCTTCTAATTGTGTCCTCTTCGTCCTTTATCCGCTCCTCTTAGGTATACTGCCTATAATTGCATATTAGTCCTATATGGATTTTTGTCAATTTTAAGAAAGTCTCCACAATAAAGATATAAAAAAATTAAGATAACAATGTTCTTCACTATCAATTGGCATCTACTTTCATATTACGTGATAAAACTACGAACTTTGATCATGGAAAATGTGAAAACAACATCAAGTCAGTTTGTCCCATCAAGCAAAGTTATCGCATAACAGTTCCATCCTTAAATTAATGTCGTCCAGAGATCAAGTTACAGTTGTGCTTTTAGTATCGCCATATTTTCGCAGATATAGCAAAACATAAAAGCTTCATTGAAACTGATTTTAACTTGAAATATTATCATTTAATTTACAATGATTTTTCAAATATTTACATGAGAATTGCACTTTGAAACTTCAACTGTCATTTTCTCAATGCGCACTTTAACAAATGGGACTGATATGGGATTATAGGCAGTATACGTTCGCTATCCTGAATTTATAGTAGTAATACGCATCATTTTTTTATTTGAAAACAGGCGGCTGCTGTTTCCTAACAGCGCTTGCTTCTTCCCCAATGTTCTTCTCGACGTCCGGGACGTAACATCCATCACCACCACCTCTTCTTCCAGGACCTCAACCAGTTCCTAGTTTGACGATAGACCACCAGTCACTACATCTACGCATCTACGTACTGGTACTGCTCTCTTCCTCATTCTGATGTTGGGCATCTTCTTCCGTTCGTTGATGTACTGAATGCTTTCGATCCTTCCGCTTGGGGCACGAATTCATCCGATGTCCCTCCATCTTACAAAGGAAACAATATGTTCCCCCTCCGATTGAAGTAATTCAGTGAGTTAGGAATCTCCTTTTTGCATCCATATATATATATATATACCCCTTACACCTGCCCAAAGCAGCAGGAAATTTATCCTGAACTACACGCTTTACATCACCGCTAGTATCAATGCTAGATCGCTATCTGGGACTTCTAGTGGGAGGACGTATGTGCAGCAAACAATGAAGCATCAAAACTTCTGATTTGAACCTGATGAAAATATGTGTTGTTTTCACATTTTCCATTATCAAAGTCCGTAGTATTATCACGTAATATAAAAGAAGATGCCAATTAATAGTGGATAACATTGTTATTTTAATTTTTTTATATCTATTTTTTATACCGCTATGCGATATGTAGCGATCATTTTCACGCGTCCAGCGCTTTCACGACATTTGCAATGTCATCTATAGAAGGTTTCGCAGTGGCATGTGCGAAGCTGAATCTAAACGTCAGCTTTATTTCAACGAACAATGAGCAAGCACGACAACAATGAGTTGCTATCGAAAAACAGACTATTGAGTGCCCCACACCGAAAAAGTACACAGCTGTTTGAGTTGACATCTAAGAGCGAACTGATGGGGATTTACTTGCTAATATGCTATAACAAGCGGGTTCAAATGCACGTTCGGTCCTTATCATTATTGGTTTGGCAACATTAGTGTGCATCTCTCCAATGAAGTTAATATCCAGATCAGCCCTGGGACCTGGTAGCCTAATCATACTACCTCAAGGTTATACCAATGCCCAGGGACGGTTGAAAGTCTCTTAAATACAGAAACCAAACCAACCTTTGTGATCGAGCAAGGCTGAAGTCTTGTTATTTGGGCCTGAATGTATCACATAATAATGGAGATAACAAGTGAATGTTTGAAAATATTGTGAAAGAAAAGTTGTAAGTTAGTTGGGGCTGGATGTAAGATATCAAACATTTAGATATTTTGTCAAGCTATTCGGACATGGAAAATTCTTTGAGAGACCTCAGACTGTGATTTTTGGCTTCACCTGCATTGAATAAATTTCATACATGCCATGAAATTTTAAAGCAATTAAAATGCAATGTTTTATAGCATTTTTACATCTTTCAATCATGAGCAGTTCTTTCGAGTTCTTCATCTTCAATGTTATTATGTCTTTTCTTTTTTCCGTAGTATTATTTTTATTCTTTTTCTTCTTCTTCATTACATGAGACGGAATAATGTTTGGCGCTTTGAGTCCAATGCGGAATATCCATATTTATCCATTTATTATTTGCCAGTTATTCTCTTTTCAGACAAGCAAATCCCAAGTAACAATTTTGTTTTTATGAAAGTTCTGGAGACCATGATTTAGACTTGTAGCATGCTTTAAAACCTCGATAAAACTTGCAATGTTACTTGGGATATGTTCTTCGCAAGTTATAAGAAATAATTTTCCGAAATTCGGCATAGCGACCATTCGGCCTAGAGACCATTTGGCCTAATGATTGTTTGGCCTAATGAACTTTGGCTAATGGTCTTCGGTCTAATGACCTAGCATCCATTTCCCCATACAATCTTCAATGTACTCCCGCAAATTCAAATGGCAACCAAATGCGTTCACATTTGTCACAGTTGTTGGAGACCTCGATATCGATCGGCAGAGCACTGGAGAGCAAGGGATTATGACCTGCCATATTAACTAGGGTCAACTGCACTAAATTCATAATTTACTATGCTGAGGGTCACATTACGAAATCAAAAATAAGGTCTGTAATGCAAATGGGGAAGCTTTCAAAACCATTAATGGGATATATGTCATGCAATATGTAATTCGACGGAGAGTGCAATGTGCAGACTTCTTCAGTGTCTTGTATTAATATTCGACATTATATGCTCCACTAATGAGATGGTCCTGGTTGAACATTTCCTTAATGAAGTAACAATCACAACTCTCTAGAATTTGATTTTTTATGTCTGAGATTACGAAAATCTTTATCTGGACATTGGTTTTTTTAAACCGTAATTCTTTATTCAGTTTTAACACAAAACTTTAACTTGAAGTTTTGTCGAAATGCAGACATTATTCTTTTTCTTTTTCTTAACAAAAACACAAAGTGAATTAACCATCATATCTGTAACCATGTGACATGATTAATTAAACAAAAAAAGGAAACTAATGTCCCTTCTAACGAGAAATCAGAACATCTGAACATTAGACGTCCATTCAAAAGATTCTAAGCCCATTAAAAGACAATACAATCAATACGATGAGTTCTTAGATTTTAAGAGTAAGTTTGAAGCTATGGACGTGATTGGATAATCAGGTTTGCAATTATTAAAACCTGTGGAAAGCTAAGACATCAACATTTATGTGTTGACTAAATTGAACCCATACTGTAGTCGAATATACACACTTAGAAATACTTAATTTTACACGTGACGGAATCCATCTTTGACATAAAGGATGAGACGTAAACAAATATGTCATGAAAAATTAAGTGCTCTGAGGCTGAAAGGTTCGTTACTCAACTAAAAGTACGTTTGATTGAACTGAATTTTGCGTCTATTATGACTCAATTTTATGTCAAAATTGACGCTCGTATATGTCAGTCTCAGAGCACCTAAATTTACATGATTTTTTTAAGTGTGTAATTTAGGTCTGTTCCTGTACATGCTCTTTTGCTTTTGCTTATAAGTTGCTGGACGAAAATATTATGATGCATACTTTTGATTTTTGTTGTACATAATCTTATAGAAAAGCAAGCACGGGAACATACATTTTGTTTCATCTTGTGCTGGATAGTGTAAGTTGGGGTTTTGACGATATTGACCCAAATTTTAATTCCTATTAAAACTTTTAATCATGCTGAAACAACTTAACCAATTTTTTACAATAGAAAATTATCTCTGACTATGGCCCATTTCGCAAGTTAAATTCAACCAGAAGCTAAAAATCACGTTTCACTACAAGTTAAATATATCGTAGCAATTGGAACTCAGTCTCTGGCATCGAATAAAAATAGTTTTGATTTGTTAACTATCATGTAAGCTTATTTTTTTTTAAATTACTATTATAAAGCAATCTTATCAAATGAATATGATCACTAATATATGATACTAGAAGTAAAACACTTCGTGACGTTACAACGCGACTTGAAAAAAGTGTTTTCGGTTTTTTGAACTCTGCTTCAGTAGAAATGTTTCGTTACATACAAATGTTTCTAATTTACAAATACAAATTTCGTTTTTTCGTTTTTTTGAACTCTGAATTAGTAGAAATGTTTCCCTACAGCTTCTCGATTTAGTTACATGGGTCTCCCCGAGGGCTCATGTTTAAGCCCCCTTTTGTACAATTTCTATGTCAGAGAAATTGACAATTGTCTAAGTGACAACTGCACGTTGAGACAACTTGCAGATGATGGCGTAGTGTCTATGACAGGGCCCACAGGGGTCAACCTGCAAGGACCCTTACAGGATACCTTAGACAATTTGTCTACTTGGGCTATCCAGCTAGGTATCGAATTCTCCACGGAGAAAACTGAGTTGGTCGTTTTTTCTAGGAAGCATAGCCCAGCACAACCGAAGCTTCAACTTTTGGGTAAGCCGATCACTCATTCCATGTCTTTCAAATATCTTGGGGTCTGGTTCGATTCCAAATGCACGTGGAGATCCCACATTGAGTATCTGAGACGAAAATGCCAACAAAGGATCAATTTTCTCCGAACAATTACCGGAACGTGGTGGGGAGCTCATCCGCAAGATCTTCTAACGTTGTACCGGACAACGATTTTATCGGTTTTAGAGTACGGTAGTTTTTGCTTCCAGTCGGCGGCTAAAACTCACATCATCAAACTGGAACGTATCCAGTATCGTTGTCTTCGTATCGCGTTAGGATGCATGCACTCGACTCATACGATGAGTCTCGAAGTGTTGGCGGGCATATTGCCACTATCGGATCGGTTTTCGGAATTGTCCCTCAGGCTCCTCACCCGTTGTGAAGTTATGAACCCACTGGTAATCGAAAACTTTGAGAAGCTTCTTGAGCTAAACCCTCAAACTCGTTGTATGTCATTGTACTACGTGTACATAACTCAGGATGTCAGCCCTTCACAGCATAATCCCCATCGTGTATGCTTCTCCGACTTCGGCAATTCAGTTAGTTTTGATTTATCTATGACGCGGGAGATTCGTGGAATCCCAGAACATCATCGTTCCATGATTGTTCCGTCAATTTACGCTGCAAAGTTTGGCCAAGTTGATTCCGCAAGATCGTTCTTCACAGATGGATCACTAATAGAGTCGTCCGCTGGTTTTGGTATTTTTAACGAATTTCATAGCGCCTCTCGAATGCTTCAAGCTCCTTGTTCCGTATATGTTGCTGAACTGGCGGCAATACACTATACGCTAGAAACGATCGCCTCACTTGCACCAGATCACTATTTTATTTTTACGGATAGTCTCAGTTCTGTCGAGGCTATTCGATCCATGAGGCCGGTAAAGCACTCCTCGTATTTTCTCATGAAAATACGAGAGCTTCTGAGTGCTTTATCTTTAAGATCTTTTGTCATCACCTTTGCATGGGTCCCATCTCATTGCTCGATTCCGGGCAATGAGAAGGCGGACTCACTTGCTAAGGTGGGCGCTATGCAAGGCGATATTTACGATCGACAAATCGCCTACAATGAATTTTTCTTCATTTATCGTCAACAGTCGCTCGCCAGCTGGCAAAATAAATGGAGTGAAGGAAGTTTGGGACGATGGCTATTCTCGATCATCCCTAAGGTGTCGAAGAGTCCTTGGTTCAAGGGGTTGGATGTGGGTCGAGACTTCATTCGTCTGATGTCTCGCCTCATGTCCAATCACTATTCGTTAAACGCTCACTTGTTTCGTGTTGGGCTGGGAGACAGCAATCTCTGTGAATGTGGACAAGGTTACCAAGACGCCGATCACATCCTTTGGTCTTGTGCTGAGCATCGTGGAGTCAGATCTGAGCTGTGCGATTCCCTTCGGGCTCGAGGTAGACAACCGAATGTTCCAGTTCGGGATATTTTGGCTAGACGTGATCTGGAGTTTATGAAACTCATATATGTTTACTTTAAGAATACTAACCTTAGATTGTAAGTTTGATTAACCTTGTGTTTAGTTTCTGTATTGTGCGTGTAGTTTTTTTTTTTAATGTTTGTTTTCAAGATGAATAGAAATAAGTTCATTTTTTAGGATTAATTAAATATTTGTATAATAAATCATATTTCAAACCTCCTTCTCCCTTTCCCCATCCAAAAAATTGTAAATCTCCACTAACCTCGAGACGACCGCGAGTAATCGGTTCAATTCCTTTAACTCTAGATTTAAGACATTATTCATGTATAATGCAAATAATGCAAATGATAACTCGGCTCTGTAAAGTTTATTCGATTGAGCCTGTACAAATAAATTAATATATAAAAAAAAAAAAAGAAATGTTTCGTTAAATACAAATGTTTCGATATTTCTCAGAAAATTTGAAACATGTATGTCAATGTTTGTCTAAAGTAAACCTCGATTTAAAGTAATAATAACACAGCAAATAATAAATGTAGAGTTGGGAGAAAATGCTACACTAATATCAGCATGAAGCTTTGGTGTGATAATTCATTAGCTAGAGAAAGTTCTGAAGAGGATAGATTGATAGTTCGGTTAGAGAGTTTGACTTGCTCATGCATATACTGTCTGCGTCTGTGAAAAATTTCTAGAGACGTTTTTCACTACCTACAGCCATACGCTGCCGAAAGCATTTGCAAGCGAAACACAGTGTCCATTTTAACGCTCTTAGTGCACGTGGAATACTGGCTTCAGAGTATTGACGTCTTCAGCAAAGTTGATGGCCCAGAGCTGCTTTATTTTTTGATGATATGATTTTTGTGATCAATCCCCCGTGATTGCCTCTAACCCCAAAGGGCCTGGGTTCAATCCCAGTCGGCGCCGCCGGGATTTTCTGAGGCCAACGTGGTCATCTGCTTATGCTAATGCATAACTATTCGAGCTATGACGCTGATATCAACGATTTAAATCCCCGCTCTGTGCTATTAATTATTTACAGATACCATCATTTTGCGTGTGTCATTTGAGCAATCAATCATTTTCTGAAATATCATAATCAATTAATATTTAATCTCAGAAAATCAAGCTCTTGACGTGTAGGCAACAATTGAACGAAGCCTTGTCCCTGCCCCTTGCTCCGTTTGAACGACCCCCCATTCAGCCACGACTCAGCTGGCGGCCTCATCAGTCAGCCCCAGCAAGCCATCATCTCACACCGAGCTATGACAGGGACAGGGCACACAGCCAGTTAAGTGATGCCTGGCCACTCCAGTGAGCGAGTCAACAGCAATCACTTCAACGATTCGTTAACGTCGAAACAAGCTCTTTCGTGAATAGATGAAGCTTTTTTTTTGTTTGACTTTGTTTATTGCATACCTTTCTGACCTCACGTTCTTTTTAATTCATTTTTCATTTTCCACAGCCTGGCAGGTCTCTGGCACTTCTGAGCGCCCACATGGCATCCATCGCTTCATCAAAGGCCAACCTCACGCTCTGCCTGTAACGCTGATGGCTGGTCACCTAGACCCGCATGGCATAGCATGGCATGGTAGATATATTGCCTTTTCCCTCCCAAACACCACTCTCGATAATGTGTACGATGCCAAAAAGGCTCGGCACGGTACAAGGCAACAAACAACAACAGTTTGACAGCTCGCGTTTCATTAATTTAGATATTATTAATGCTCGCTAATAAAGTATGATCGTTAACAAAGAGGCTTTCAGTCATTTATTATACTTATGAAATATTGCTCTGAGCATGATTGATTGCGCACCTATACCCTGGTGATAAATCACTCGCTGAAAATGGAATGGCGACGCGGTGATTTTGCTACGACGGGTTCAGTTTATCTGGATTTCTCCATCCCACCGGCGACTCCAGCAATTAGAATGTCATATGATAAGCGTGGTTGAATCCTGGAAAATGTTTGAACCACAATTTGTTTGTTAAGATGTGGAAAAACATGTTTTGGTAATGTGGCAATCTTTAATGTATTTCCAGTTTATTTAGCATCTCGGGGATGAAACATTATCTTTTGTGTATCTTATTCATAATAAAGTCATACTTTAATTATGACGTTCTAAATTGAGGAAAAATTAATCTTCCTTCCCCGTTTTGGTCAAGTTTTTCCTGCACCTAATACATTGCTTGTCACGAAATTTTACATCTCCCATAGAGCATGACAAAATGTATGTATCACCCAACATTTTTATTTGGCAATTAATTCGACTAATTATTTCGTTATTAGTTGTAGTTTTATACTAGTTGCGTGACGTATGAAGCAGCACAAAATGTGTGAATGGGGTGATGTGGTGTAGTAGAGTCCGGGTTGGCCTCTAAATCCTAAGGTCTCGGGTTCGTGACGAGACTGGTTCCAAACTTTATTTTTATTTTGTCTCCTTTGCATTTCTACGAATTCAGGATAGAGTGTATGTTTCACTTTTATTAATTGTCGCAAATAAATAATAAAAATAAAAAATAGCATTGAAATATTTTACGGCATTTGTCATAATAAACATATTCCCCAACATATTGTATGAGTTTTCCCGTATTTATGCTAGTTAGTTTACTAAATCATATGCTGGTAAAATGAGATAGATTTTACTAATTTTTTGGACGAAAAAAATCACATCTTATTAAAAATGTTCCAATATTTCGCGAGCACTGCATATCGCAACATTGGTTATACCTGTTTACCTTGAATTGCGTCTATTGACAATTACGGTATTGGCTCTTCATGCATAGCGTATTAGTTCTTTATGGGATTTTTCAGTATAGCGAAAGGATAAGCAATAGTCCGCCATGTTTCACGCACTGAATGACAGTTGTTTATGGGATTTGGCCATTGGAGAAAAAAGTTACAGTTACCAAAATAAAACCGAAATATATCATGTAGACAGACCAATCGACTACCTGTTAGTGCAGGAGTTCCTCAGGGTAGCATTCTTGGGCCTAAATTGTATAACATTTTCACTTCGGACCTCCCTGATCTTTGTTCGCTGATGACACAGGCATTTCCGCTAAAGGAAGAAGTCTTCGTGTTATTTGCAGCAGACTTCAGAAAAGTTTAGATATTTTCTCTTCTTATTTACAAATTGAAGATTTCTCCCAACGCTTCCAAAACTCAACTTATAATATTTCCACATAAGCCTAGAGCTTCGTGTTTGAAACCTAGTAGTAGTCACATAGTCACTATGAACGGAGATCCAATTTCCTGGTCAAACCAAGTGAAATATCTTGGATTAATACTTGACCAAAAATTTACTTTTAAAGATCACATTGAGGGCATTCAAGCCAAATGTAACAAATATATAAAATGTTTGTATCCTCTTATAAACAGGAAATCCAAACTTTGCCTAACGAATAAACTTCTAATATTTAAACAAGTTTTTAGACCGGCCATGCTTTACGCTGTGCCAATATGGTCTTGTTGTTGCACTATCAGGAAAAAAGCACTTCAAAGGATTCAGAACAAAATTCTGAAAATGATTTTGAAGTTGCCTCCCTGGTACAATACTACCGAAGTACATAGAATTTCAAATGTTGAGACATTAGAACAAATGTCCAATAAAATAATTAATAATTTCAGGCAAAAATCGTTGCAATCCTCAATTGCAACGATTAATTCCCTTTATACTTAGATGAAATTTAGTTTTAGTGTTTAGTTTTAAGATATCAATTGTTATACTGACATGCAGGTTTAAAAAACCTGTTTAAAATACTGAATTTCCAAGACAGGAACAATTTAAAAATACTTAGATATATATCATAACAATTAAGGCTGGTAAGTTACTGTAGTAACTGGAGCACCTAGGTTAAAATGAAATGTAATTTATTTTGAATTTGGAACAAATAAAGAGTTAAAAAAAAAAAATCATGTAGACAGAAAAGGGTGATTTTAAACTACCCTCTCCAGATCACATTATTTGGTCTTATGCTGAGCATCGTGGAGTCAGATCTGAGCTGTACGATTCCCTTCGGGCTCGAGGTAGACAACCTAATGTTCCAGTAGACGCAATCTGGAGCTTTTGAAACTCATATATGTTTTCTTGAAGAATATTAACCTTATATTGTAGGTTTGATTAACCTTGTGTTTAGCTTGTATTTTGTGTGTGTGTGTGTGTGTGTGTGTGTGTGTGTGTGTGTGTGTGTGTGTGTGTGTGTGTTGTTTTTTATGTTTGTTTTGTAATAACAGAAGAATTACACTGTAGGAATAAGTTCATGTTTTAGGAGTAATGAAATATTTGTATCGTAAATCACCTCCTTTTCCCTCTCCCCATCCATAAAACTGTAAATCTCCACTTACCTCGAGACGACCGCGAGTAGTCGGTTCAATTCCTTTGACTTTAGATTTTAACATTAGATTTAAGACATTAATAATGTATAACGCAAAAGATATTTTGGCTCTGTAAAGTTTATTCGATTGAGCCTGTAAAAATAAATTAATTTACAAAACAAAAAACTTCCCCCTCCTCCTCAGTCAACAAATCTAATTGACTCCTACCCACAGGTCCACAAGGACTTTCTTTTTTATAAAGTTATCGGAAAAATGATTCGTGCCGTGCTTTACTTTCATTTTAAATATAAGATCAGTCTTTTGAAATAAATAAGTTGCGTTTAATATAGTTTTCGAAAATGGCCCAAAGATGACCCCAAACGACTACCATGCATAACAAAATAAACAGATTTTCTCGACACCAAAGGTTATTCCAGATTAATTAATTTATGAGTAAGTCTAGCATACTAAGGAAGGCGTTGAAACCTTTGTTAAAAAAACATATTTTCACTGATATTTATTTTCTTACTATAATCCTTTAAATGGGGATGCTCAATTTAAATATCAAAATATTGAAAGAAATTATGAATTTTATGTAATATTAATAACAATACAACAATACAACATTTCCTTACTAACATAATTATTCAATGAAGGAAATAGTTTCCACTTTTTAAGAGAATTTGAAGAAAAGAATCAGTGTAATATATTTTTTTTTTTTCCTTTGGTTTGTTTTTACCGTCGATCTTGTTTTCCGTGCTGAGCACCAATGCTACCGACGTGCCAGGAAGGCAGCTCCCACACCTGGACCCTACCTATCGACCCATCAACTCATGAACCGGGGACCAACGGCTTTACTTCCCA
Organism: Ochlerotatus camptorhynchus; assembly: GCF_037179485.1. Classification (NCBI taxonomy): domain Eukaryota; kingdom Metazoa; phylum Arthropoda; class Insecta; order Diptera; family Culicidae; genus Ochlerotatus; species Ochlerotatus camptorhynchus. Next base: position 24,983 of record NW_027041099.1, read on the forward strand.
TCCGAAGGAAGGCGTGATCAGAGATGTTATGCCTCAGAACATCCCGGCGGCGCCGACTGGGACTGAACCCAGGCCTGCTGGGGTGAGAGGTAATCACGCTTACCACTACACCACCGGCGCCGTTTAATCAGTGTAATATTGATTTTAGCAACGTAGCTGCTTATATGTTGCCAAAATCGAGAAATTTTTTGACGGATAACAAATGGTTGTAAAAATGATGGTTATTTATTAACAAATTGTTTGAGTGTATTTTTCTGTTAAAATTAAAGGAGTTGATCAGCTATTACCTTCAGAAGATTCGCTCAATATTACTTTCCAAAATCTAGCCGAAGACAAAAAAAAAATCTCTGAAAAAAAAACCTAAAAAGTACAATGTTGTCTTAATAGAATGATAAATAAAGAATTAAATAGAAACTAAGAAGTGTCTGCATTCCTTTTTTTATTTTTATGAATTATGATTCCGTATGGAGTTAAAATATTGTTTCAGTTCATGCCGAGACATTGTGAGACATTGTATAGTCAATGGTTTCGCAGTGTTGATTGCAAGAGGTCATCAGTGATTTTATGGCCCATATTTTGCATAATTTGTGCGATGATGGTTTGTGACGAATAAATTTCGATTTCTGAGTTGTCGAGTAGGTAGGGGAATTTACGTATTATCGGCAACCTTAGCAGCGACCTTCTTTCTTTAGCCTTTTTCTCTAAGGAACGCACACATATGCAGTATTGGTTTGTTTACAATCTTTTGCTACCAGCTGCTCTAACAATTTCAGTCGGAAGAATTCTCAAACACTGTTTTGAAACGCTTTTACAAAGCTCCAATCTTCTCTAGTGAGAGCGAGTATTGTCGGCAACCAGTTTTTCTTCGGCAACCGTTCCATTTGAACTGCATGTAAATCTGCTGTTGTATTATTGGCAATTCGAAATCAGCTACAATTTGTAGTGCGTGTTGCATTTCAAGAAAACCTTGCTAGATTTATTTTTCTAAGTGGTAAAAATATAGTCAAATTGAAGCTGAAAGCTTAAAAAATCGTTTGCATGCATTCAGCGAAGTGTTTTCGTAAGAAAATCCAGTGAAAATAGTGTTTCAATTTGTATTGCCGAAAATAGTCTGTCATGCCGAAGCCGTCATTTCCCCTATATAGAAATTTAATTTTGTTAAAAGTTCGGTTGAGTCAATGCGCTGCGAAACGATATCATTTACAAATTAAATCATTGTATATTCACGACGCTTTTCTAATGTTTGTAAGTTTATTAGCATGCATGTTTATAAGCATGGAAGCTGTTCATCACATACTTGTGGATTGCAGAAGATTTTCCTAAGTTAGGCAAAACTGTGGAATCGATGGGACAGTAACAAATGGTCTTGCAAACACCATTAGCAAAGAAGAAGCAGTAATTAAATTTTTGAAAGAGGTTAATCAATTTTAAAAAAAATGTTAGCTCGTAAGATACAATTCAATCTGTCATAAAAAAAACGACACGTATGTCACAGAAGTGATAAACTGTTTTCGGTATTTTGGAATCATTAGATGGTTATAATTCTATTTTGTACTTGTTAGATACAAGAAGAGGTTGAAAGGAAAGTGTTTGACACATGAATCCTATCAAATTTGCTTTCAGATAGTCATAATCAGCTATTTAACGACTCACAAGCGCTCACTCTATGTGAACGCTCACGAATCATAAAATCGCTGATTCTGACGCTCTGAAAGCGAAATTGACAAGTTTAATGTGTCAAACACTTGCCTTTCAACCTGTTCTTGTATCTAAAAAAAAGTACAAAGTATCATTATAGATTTCAGAATTCTGAAAAACATGTTGTTGTAGCAAATGAGTGGAAGCAGGGTTGACTGTCGCTAATAGATAATAATAATAATAATTATTATTATTATTATTGTTATAATAAAATGATGAAAGGGTAAATCTCTCGTCACTTTTCAAATAGACCAATCTACCTTGATCGATTCTCTTCATCTACTTTCACTTTCGATAATAACTTTGCTGCATTCATATTGCGTGCTAGTTTTTCTATACAGCCTGTTAAAAGAAAGTATTATTAAGCGTATTGGACAATAAGAACAGCTGACCATGTTATTGGAGCCGAGTTATTAACTAAAGAGAGAGTCGATTGGTCTATTTGAAAGGTGACGCGAGAAATGATGTTCAACTTAATTTACGAAGAGCGTATAATATAAATTGTGTTTGTACTGCATCTAATCTTTTTATCCTTCTTACAAAGAAGGGTATGGATATCACTTGAAAAACCGACTATCGATCCGAGGCCCGGAGGGCCGAGTGTCATATACCATTCGACTCAGCTCGATGAGATCGGAACATGTCTGTGTGTGTGTGTGTGTATGTGTGTGTGTATGTAACGAAATGAATGCGCTCACGTTTCTCAGCAACCGCTCAACCGATTTGGACAAACTCGGCGCCAAATGATAGGTCCCATTGAACGCTATTGAACGGTTTTGGAATCGGTGAACCGGTTCCGGAGATATGGTCGGAATAAGATCCGGTGAATATGGGCCTTCACGCTGGATTTAACGGAAAACGTATCAAAACCATCATGCGACACATCAAATTACTACAGAATTCAAAAATAAGATCAATGCAAGTCGTGTTAAGTGTTCCAGAACACATTGGACACACTTGGACATGTTACGGGTACCCCGGGGAAGTTGCTTGAATATGAATTGAATTAAAACCCATTAAATCACATGAAAATACGATGATAAGGTGATAGGTAGCTTCACCAAATAGACTACACCCGGATATATTCCGGGTACCCCCAGTCAGTGGCGTAGAGTCACTGGATGACACGGGGGTGGGGGGCTTGGTCACTGATAATGACAATAAAATAAATAAACTTGAATAAGTAAGAAGGGTCTGATCACACCATAGGTGGATAAATTCGGGTTTTTCGTATGTGATTGAAAAAGGAGGCCATATAACACTACAATATTCCAGTATTGACCGCACATAGGCAATATATAGTGTTTTAATTGTGTATGGGTCCTAAAAGTCATAGCAAAAGATCTTGATAAAGCCTTGCATGTTAATTGCCCTGTGAATAATTGTGATGCAATGATCTATGAAAGTTAATTTAGAGCTACCCTGATTAGCTATCAATTAATGCCGCTATTAAGCACATCTCCGACCACTAAGAGACGAACCTATCCTATAGTTCATATGATCCAGAACCATTAAACAAGTTGAAATAAGGACTGCTCAGTTTATAAAACAGACTCTGAAAACTGTGTGTAACTTTATAATTTCACGTTATTTTTGTATTTTTTATTCGTGATATGTAAAGATTAAGAAAAAATGTGTGCATTGCTTACATAAATTAGCTAGCTATAGCTAGTTATCTTTATTAAGGAGACTTTTAGCCGAACGCTGGTTCGTCTCCGCAGAAGCATATAAATTATTATTAACCTATTATTTATATTATGAACATTAAAAGTACACCCATCATAAGTATCTCTAGGCAAAACTTAAACTGGCAAAGAAAATTCTAAATTAATGGTAAATTTATTCAACTTAAGGTCGGAAAATGTTAGACTACTTTAAAAAGTTTGGTATCACTTCGAAAAGTACAGTTGCTATTTTTTTGATCTGAAACGCTTTTATGAAATCTTATCTAGACCCCTATTGTTAACTACAATCAAGCGCTTCGGAATTACAAGTAGGGTAGAGCACTGCTTTGTCGAAATCGTCCATTTCCGTTCTATCGAGTATAATATCAGTATAATCAATGATTTCACCGTGCACAAATCAGTAATACGTTTGTACCGATGCGTTAGTTAACAAGCTACAACACAAAGTCTATTAGAGCGTATTGTGTGTATATTACACTAATCGTTCTCAAACCAAAAGAGCGCTCCTAGCGAACTAGGTATCTCTACCTTCATCCGTAGGACGAAGAAAATCCAATGGCATTTCAATGCGTTTGGACGGAATTGAAACTTGTAGGACGGATTTAGAATCAAGAAGCAGTATTAGATTTTATACAATATCTCAACAACATGTGGCTCTTTATCAAATTCAACGGAACGGAAATATATTTAGAAGTCATCTTTGGTAGAAACATTAAATTTAGTGTTAAAACCAGTTCAATATAGAAAATTAAAGCGTGGGTTGTGCTTAGTAGGATGGAAATTAGGTCAAAAACCCTACTGCATGATACTGTCTCGTTTTTTTCCCTTGATTTGTTTTCCGTCGATCTTGTTTTCTGTGCTAAGTACCAATGCTACCGACACCAGGGAGGCAGCTCCTACACCTGGACGCTACCTATCGACCCATCAACTCATGAACCGGGGACCAATAGCTTTACTTCCCTTCCGAAGGGAAGCGTGATTAGAGATGTTATGTCTAAGAACATCCCGGCGGCGCCGACTGGGATTGAACCCAGGCGCCACTAATATAAAAGATCCTTAAATACAATACAAATTACACTCTAAGAAATAACTAGTCATGTGTAAGACGGAATCCGTCTTTGACATAAAAGATGAGACGTAAACACGCAAGTCCTGTAATATCAAGTACTACGAGACTGAAAAGTTCGTTGCTCGCCGAAATGTACGTTTGATTGAGCTATATTTCACGTCTGTTATGGCTCAAGTTTATGTCAAAATTGACGCTCGTATATGTCACTCTCAGAGCACCTAAATTTACATGAATTTTATTAACTGTCTAGTATAAAAAATTGGTAACATCCATGAAGCATTGATGCCTACATTTAGTTTCAATGTAGTTGGCAATGCTTCAAAATAAATCTTCTTACGAACACTACTTTCAATGTTCGGCAAACAAAAAGAACTCAGCCATTCATCAGTTGTTATGTGATTAACTAGCCTTCAGCTTCTTTGAGTGATGCTTAATAAGGTCAAGGTGAATTTTAATTTCAAAGCACTGTCAGCCTTGTTAAATAATCGAGACTTGCCATTGTGGTGAAATTTTCCTTGTTTTGAAGCTCTAGAACTTATGAATTAAAACGCCTGATTTTTAATGCAATTAAATTTAGTTAGCCCTAGCGAGGATTTTTTTATATTTTTCTACACCGTGTAATTCAAATGGGAGCAGGGTAACCGGGTCAATTTGGTGTAAAAAGGTGAAGAAATGATCGTAAAATGGTGTTCGTGTAGTGCAAAATATGTCATAGTGTCTACCTTACGTGACGCCAAACTCCACTTTTTTCATGTAAATTTTACGAGTTTTCGGCATCACTGATTGTTTACATTTTTTTTACTACTAATACCAACAAATGCCCTTTTTTGCTACACCTGTATAGACCTCATTTCCTGCGTACCCCGTCGCGCACATAACGGTTAAGTCTGCTATGGAATACACTCATAAAATAAATCACATGATTAGTGGAAAATATCCAAGTGAATTTCACATAACTTTCATGTGATCCAATAATTTGAAATTGCACCACTAAATCACGTGAACGTTATGTGTCCAATATTTTTTTTTATTTCTCATATAAAATTTCTTATGCTATGTGATATTCCGATAACTATCATTATTTTTGTTATTTGAAAAATATTATGTGCGTTTCTAATAGAAACTAAGTGAAAACTTTTTTCAGTGTAGTTCAAAATTGAAGCATTAGGTAGGGTAATTTGCGCATGCTCGTCAGTTTAAGCAACGTCCGCGCTTCTATTAGCATTATCTCAGATTAACGCAAACATATGACGTGTTTATTTGTTTACAATTATCTGTTGCATGCTTCTCTATCCATTCCAATCGACAGAATTGGTTAAAACTGTTTGAAAGTTGTAAAACTGTTTACAACGCTCCAAACTTCTTATGTGAGTGTGACTATTGTCGGCAGCCTCTTTTTCTTCGGCAACCTTTCGATTTGAACTGCGTGTTAACCAGCTGTTATTTTATAAGCAACTCCAAATTAGTCGGATTTTGAAGTGCGTATATTTCAATTAAAGAAAACTCTGGCATAACAGGATTGCACAGTCTTAAAAATGTAGACAGAATGTAGCTGAAAGACTAAGGAATCGTTTGAATATATTCAGTCACGTGTTTTGATAAAAAAAAAATACAGTGAAATTAACGTTTACACTTTATCTGCCGAAAAAAGTCAATTGGTGCGAAGCCTACGTTTAGCCTTTATCTACGAACTTAATATTTTTTTGGTTGGTGTGTAACTTCATTTAGCAGTAACAAATAACAATTATTTGGCATGACACAATTTGAACGAGAAATCAATCAACCATATATTATTATAGTTCAACCCATTAAATTTGTCGTTATCAGAACGATTTCAATTTCGTCATAAAGTGTTGGCTGTGACCCTGATTACGATAATAAATTTGCTGACTCCCCATTCGGAAAGTAAGCGTTATAAAAAACCAATCAATCATTTTGAGATAATGCGTAAGCCAACGGCAACCAAATGCCAACCAACCCAAAAAAAAGGCACATCAACAATATCAGCAGTGACTTAAAGCACACAGATTGCATGCCCGTGATACGATGAAAAGCGCAATTCTCAGCCTAGTGCACACCGAAAAATCGTTTGGTTGAAATGTCGAATGCTTGCATATCTCTCTAGTGATCAATTCTCACAGGGGTATGAATTGAAATACCCGTCAAATTCAAGAGGATTACTTCTGTGAAACACTTTTGAAATCAATCATGACGATAATCAAGTTTTGTCAGACTATCAGCTTGTCAGTCAACCTAATGGATTAGTTATTGCCGCGAAGCCGAAATGAAGGTTTTATTAGATTTTACCGTATGCCTTACGTTGCTGGATCAAATCGGTGGCCGCGGCTCTCGCTGTGTTGACGGTGGCCCGGTTCTGACACCGACCGACCGCGTCTCGTGGCGTCGACGAACACAGCTGTTGACTGACGACCGTTTCGGTGTGTCATTTTTGTGGCACAGCGGACGTGTTTATGTAAATTTATAACAACTTCTGCTTTTCAGGTGAGACACGACTGGCTGGTACAGAAAAAAATGACGCCGCTAAAGAAAAATGTCAGCGGGAAATTAATCTCTAATGCCGCCACGCTTGACTGTGAGATTAATAATTAATGATTTACGACAGAGAACCGGGGTTGGTTTCTCCCGATGCATGATTTATGACTGTACGTTCGTGGTTACGGAATCTGTTTTATGTCGGTAAAAAGTGTTCAGAATAGTTTGATTGAGATGGCGAGTGGAACAAAATAACTGCAGAGATAGCTCCATAGCTGCTCAGCAAAATGTCTGCTATTTTTGGTTACCCTTATCATCGTACCTCTCGACTTATAAAGTCGCTATTGAAAACAACTGTTCATCACTGCTGAAGAGTTTGGCTGTTACTATTTGAGCGAGATATATATATATATATATATATATATATATATATATATATATATATATATATTATATTATAAATTTCGGTGCTCTGTGAGTGACATATACGAGCATCAATTTTGACATAAATTTATGTCAAAACAGTCGCGAAATATAGTAGTTAAACGTACTTTTCGTTGAGTAACAAACTTTCAGTCTCGGACCAATTAATTTTACATGACATGTTTGTTTACGTCTCATCCTTTGTGTCAAAGATGGATTCCGTCACGTGTAAAATTATACCTTATAAAATTATATACCTATCCGATTTGGTGATTTCCGCATATATCCAGTAATAAACGCATGCACAATTGTATTTGGCCTCTCAATTAACAACTGTGGATTGCTCAAAAAACATTTTAAACATGAAGGATATAATGAGAACAGGTGTAAAGTTTCAGTTGGGCCGTAATAACCTAGCACAAGAAGAAACATAAAAATAAGTAAATCATTATTATGATTCCTCTTCATGGCAGGTGACACTTTTACACGAGGATTCCCTTGCGCTCAACTTTTTCTTCTTACTCTGTGTTATTGATGCTTTTCTACAGCTTTCTATTTCAACCAATGCATGAATTTGAATACTATGTGGCATGCAAAATGATATTCTATGCCCTGGGAAGTCGACAGTTGACATTTACAAGTAAATTGGGTTGTTTAGGGGTATCGACGTAAATGCATCTTATCAGCATGAAAAATAAAACCGAAATCCAAATTTTCATCAATGTTGGTGCACTGGAACTCCCCCTCCCCCACAAATTCCACTTCACCTGAAAAGGACATTGCAAGTATTGTGTACAAAATCGGATTGGCCATTTTAAAATGCTATGCGACATTTAACATATAAATAATAAATGCGTGCATCGGAATTCTTTTAAAAATGTCCCATGACACGTTGGACCACCCAATTTCAACCCTGTTCTTCACTTTTAAGAGCCTTAGCTCCTGAAAGAAACATACTGTGCGCGTAGCATAAGGAAAAACCTGAAAACATGTGAGCTCAAACTTTCACTGATACGACCTGACAGCGGTAGACGGGAAAATAAAATGATTCATTGCTTTTGAGGCCTGTCAGAATGTCAGCGAGACCAAAGTATGATATCCCATCTCAACAACGATTTATATTTTCGCTGATAACGACCTAACAACGTGTTTGACATATTTATTTAATTTGCATGACTTCGTTTCGTACATTATTTTTCATTCCAATTTATCAGTGCTGATCGGTTTGCGCGCAGAGTGACGGTTGACGTTGAGGAAGCAGAATACAAATGGGCACTACCCCGAAACAATCTCTCGATCTATCGCCAGTGTGGCACCTGACATACGATAGGTAGGTACCGTCAAAAGGGGTTACTTGCAACATCTATTCATGGCTTTCACTACACCCAACCGGTGGATGTAAGATTCGCTTACAATTATGTGGGATTCATCATCAGAGGATGTAAGTGGAGACCGCATGAACCGAGGATGCGATATACCTAGCTGCGGTCCAATGCAAGAAAATTGGAGACCGAAAAATGTAGAGTGTATTAGTGAGTGAAATTAATTATGTCGAAAAAAAAATAGGAAAAAGGTTGCCGACTGGACTCAAACAACGAACGTTGCGATTATCAGACCTGTGCTTTCTCCACTGCTCTCTCCATGCTTCTGAATAAGGATAGCCTAAAAGCAAACAAGAAGCGCTCATTTCCTCTCACACTCGACTTCGTATGCTTTTTCTGCTGGAGAGATTCGAGGCAAGGGTGTGCGTTGTTCTACCACAGACAAACAGACGTAACTCTATGAAAAACTTGTTCTTGAAAACATAGTATCTCAAAACATATAACCTCAGTAGCGACATCTCTCTGGCTTCTCGCGGAAAACAAGCTTGCTCGCTAGCTCGTAAACAATATTGCATAAAAGTTCTATAGAATATATAGAAACGTCAAAGTGATCCGATGCCAGCGCTGCGGCGAGTAGTTCGCGGAACTGATAATATTCAAATCAACCGTTAAATGCATGAACGAAGATACACAATGAAGAGTTACGTCTGTTTGTCTGTGGTTCTACCATGTCATACATAAAAATCAAGGCAAATGCTTGCTTGTGTTGGTGAAAGCACAGACAAAACACGAAATAAAAAAGGCAAAAAACCATTACATCGCCTGCAAGGTCAACTTCTAACATTTTGTGGTCAAATGCGTAACAGTATTAAGTGGCTCATACACATTCTCTCAATGACCGAATACTACATAACCTTGTCAATTAGCTCGAAACACTTCGAATTAAGGTAAGATTTTCTTCAGGACGCTATAAAAAGCATAAATATATCATTGATAACGTACACGAAAAGAATTATTCATATTGAATGTATTAAGCAAACCACATAGATTTTTGCCATTGCCATCCGCTCATGAAAAGTATAAGTATAAGTAATTAAACATATGCATAAGTCAATTTATCGTGCTTTAATTAAAAATGTTTAAAAATCATTAATAATAATTAATGACTTCAAGCATCATCTCGTGCATTGTGCATACTGGAACCCAAATTATTTACAGCACCAGGCTTTCGGGCATGGATCTGGAAAGTATAGTGTGCAACTGAAGATGAATTTCTCACAGCTTTATTATAGAGAACCAAAATTGTCCTCATGCCGTTGATCCTTCTGCATACCGAGAGCACCTGTCATACCGAGTATCTCTGTAATTTACAGCTTAATTTTTTACTCACGTAGCTGACATCCTTTTCTGATTCAGGCAAAACCAACTGTTATTTTTCAAAACAGTGCTATGTAAAAAGTATTAGTGAATATTGATAGTTTTTGGACATAACACATGATTTATACTTTTCTTAAATCATGCTTTAAAAGATCACATAGCTTTCCAATGCGAATCCAGATTTAATCCACCCTTCCCACTAACAAAAACGTCCTTCCGTGACACCTGTGGACCTGTGGATATGCAGAAGAGGCCGTCGTTCTTAGTGGTTATTTGTGCGAATTTAGCTAGATCTGAACAAACACGGAGCAGCAACTTCAGAATTCTATGGTCGTCAATGTTCATGATCATCCTTAGTGAGGGGAAGGAACGACTCCAACAAACAATTTTAGCTGCAGACCAGCTTATTCAGGCGAAAAATAGATGTCTGAGGAAATTTTTTACTGTATAAGCTAAGGTCTAGGGTCTGAGTCGGTAAAGGCACAGCTACAAAGCAAGACCATGCTGGAGATGACTGGGTTCGATACCCGGTCCGGAATAGCTGTCTAAGGAAATTTTTTACTGTGTAAGCTAAGGTCTAGGGTCTCAGTCGGTAAAGGCACGGCTCAATTAATAACCGTGGAAGTGCATCTAGAACACTAAGTTATAAGCTACGAAGAAGAAGAAGATGGTCTAGTCTGCAGCTGTTGGGACGTGCAATGTCATTTGTAATCGAGTTTTTTTTAAAGTTTTATGAATAATAGGGGCACATTTTTTAAGACAATCGACAAGCAATTCATTTTTTTTCCTTGATTTGTTTTCCGTCGATCTTGTGTTCCGTGCTGAGCACCAATGCTACCGACGCCAGGGAGCCAGCTCTCACACCTGAACCCTACCTATCGACTCATCAACTCATGAACCGGTCACCAACGGATTTACTTCCTTCCGAAGGAAGGCGTGATCAGAGATGTTATGCCTCAGAACATCCCGGCGGCGTCAACTGGCCCAGGTCTGCTGGGGTGAGAGGTAATCACGCTTACCACAACACCACCGGCGCCGCTAAGCAATTCAAATAAAACTCTGTTGGTTGACTTTTTTTAAGACGCCCCAGGCTGGGATCATTCTCTCAATAATTAAACATATTTTCATTAGGAAAACTACTATGACGGTGGGTTATTCCACGCACATAAAGGGAGAGTAAAGTTTTTCTCCCTACAGAAACTCAATAGGAAATGAAAAGGTTCTGTCTAATTTTTCATTTAGTATGGTAGTGTATTTTCATTAAAAATTTAAGAGTTAAAAAAAATTTTAAATTTGCATTGAAAAATGTTGTGCGGTGCACAGAATTTCGTGCACTGATTTGAGTGATGCAAGTAATCCCGCCCATTTTTAATCATGTGGAATTTTTTTACAATGCTACCGACGCCAGGGAGGCAGCTCCCACACGTGTACCCAACCTATTAAGTGATAAGAGATGTTATGCCTCTGAAAATCTCGGTAGCGCTGACTGGGATTGAACCCAGAGGCAATCACGCTTACCACTACACCACCGGCGCCGCTATTTATGTGGAATTTAAACTCTATGGTGGTTTCCAATTCGCTTGAAAGCCTTGTTACACTTCACTATTTTTCATTATAAGATTCTGAAAATGACCGATTATAAGGTTCTGAAAATGACCGAGTGTAAATTGCCAATTATTCAATAATTTTATTGGCGTTATCCTCATAGAAAGTAAATCATGTTTCTACAATTTACAAAAAACTGTATATTTTTGACAGTTAACTAGAACATACATAAGGTAATATAAGCAGTGGTTGAAACAGTTGACATTTTTACTACACTCGCTTGCTGTCGTGCGTGACAGTCTGTTTGTATGCGTAAACCCTACCGTCGTCTCACACAACACAAACGGTAGAACAACTATCATATCTTTTAATTTTGCCGAACCTCTTTACGGAATCCCTTTATGAACTTCATCAGTGCCAAGTTCACAACTGCAAGTAGTGGACGAAAGTAAGTAGCAAGTAGTAGACGAAATACGCGTATCTGTCAAAAGATAAGCAATTGAAACGGAATTAAAAGGAAAGAATTTACACATTAAAAAAAAACTATCACATGACAATGTGTTATTTCTTTCTAATTTCTCAATTTCGCCTGTGGTTTATATCTCGAGATCCTGACCAGATAGAAAGTTACTGCCTTGAACAAAGTTGTTCAGGATGTTAAAGCCTATTTTTTGGTGCACAGTCTACAGGTGAAATTTTCTCACTGAACAGTTGTTCAGAACTTTCTCACTGCGCTGGAAACTTGAATTTTCTCGTTAGCACGTGCAATCCTCATATATTCTACAGCTCGTGATCTCGAACAGCTAGAAAATTATTGTCTTCGGTAAAGTTGTTTAGGAGATCAAAGCTTTTTGGCTGGTGAACAGTAAATAGTTCAGAATATTTTCGGTATGCGGTGCTAGTGTGCATGTAAAATATTTGCATATGCTATAGCTTAAGGTCAGGAAGTAGCTGTCATCGTCAAAGTTGTACATGTGGCAAAGTTCTTCCGGATGGTGTGTTGATTAATTCAGAATTCTTTCGCTTTGCTGCGTTAGTATACATGTATACTAGATACCTCCATTATACCTAATATACACACTTAGAAATAACTTATTTTACACATGACGAAATCCATCTTTGACATAAAGGATGAGACGCAAACAAACATCTCATGTAAAAATAAGTGCTCCGAGACTGAAAAGTTCGAAAGTACGTTTGATTGAGCTGATTTTCGCGTCTATTATGACTAAATTTTATGTCAAAATTGACGCTCGTATATGTCAGTCTCGGAGTACCTAAATTTACATCAATTTTTCTAAGTGTGTATGTTTAGAAGTCATGAATATAGTTCGATGTGATCATATTATTTCAATTTGTACCTTATTTAGTGCGAAACCTCGAGCCACATATTGTTTTTATTCATTTATTTTTTTCTCTTCTAACGTAACATATTTTAAACAGAATTTCTCTACATATCATATTTACAACCTTATCAACTAATCATCTTCATTATCAACTAAACATCTGCACAGCGTTGTAACCATAGCGTGTTGTTTACATGTAAATCCTTTGCATCTACCACACGTGAGAGTTGTAGAGGTGTTTCGGGTACGTCCGTAGGTTTTACAAGTTCCCTTCCTTTTTTCGCAAATGACTTCTCTTCTGTGCTTCCATGATATTTTGTTGGCACAACTGCATGCAAGAAGGATTTAACGTCTTTTGGGAGACTTTGGATAGCCGTCCTCGAGATTAATTGCTCGTTCATAAGACAGACAGCCAAATTATGAAGAAACACTCTTCTGAATTTTGGCGAGTCCTCTCTCCTTATTGACTTATCAATGATTTGTGCATTGATACCTGATGAAAACCAAAACAAGTATTGTACGTTAGTAAAGTACTACCACTTTTTCATCTAAATTTTATCGCCATAAATAATCAAAATTGTATTGAAGATAACCATGGGCCTCCTGGTTGTTACTCTTGCAACCGAAAATGTTGCACAAAGTTGGTCAACTGTGTCGACGCCACCTTTAGTACGACTCAGCATCGACGCTTCAAAAATCGTGTGTGTGTGTTGTTTTTTTCTTGATTTGTTTTCCGTCGATCTTGTTTTCCGTGCTGAGCACCAATGACACCGACGCCAGGGAAGCAGCTCCCACACCTGGACCCTACCTATCGACCCATCAACCCATGAACCGGGGACCAACGGCTTTACTTCCCTTCTTAAGGAAGGCGTGATCAGAGATGTTATTCTTCAGAACATCCCGGCGGTGCCGACTGGGATTGAATCCAGGCCTGCTGGGGTGAGAGGTAATCACGCTTACCACTGCACCACCGACGCCGCTAAAAATTGTGTGATGTCGACAGCAAAATAAAAACTACTCTTGTTCATTTTTGTAGCATATGACAAAAGTGTCATATCTTGACGAAATGCGAAGTCGGCGTGTCCAACCGGTTTATTCTTGTTGGGTTGAAAACTAGGGTATTTCTCTTTTGTTTTTCTGAGAGTTTCTAGGAGCGTAATCTTTTTCTGAAATAATGATTCTGCTAGCGGGATGCTGGTGTACCAGTTATCTGTCGTTAGAGTACGCCAAGATCCTTGAATAGGGATGGTAAGCATTTCAACTATATCTCTTGGAGAGTTGGATGTCTCGTATGGTCCCGCAGGTTTTTTTTTTTCCATACACCTCAAGGTTGGTTGTAAACAGTGTCTTGACATCACACATAGCAAAAAATGTGATCCCATATTTTACGGGTTTACTTGAAATATATTGTATCCAAGAACAGCGTCTCCGGAAAGGATGTAGCATTTCGTCAATAGTGACTTCTTCGGTGCAGGAATAAGTACTTTTGATATTCCCACAAATTTGACAAAAATTGATCTGATTGTCGCCAATTTGTTTAGTTTTCTCCGATCCGCACGAGAGCTTTTATCATCGAACCGAATGTTCGACAAGAGGAAGAGAAATCGGTTGTAGCCCATTAATGCCCGCAGTATCTGCATGCCTGATCCATCCGATGACCACAACTCCCTGACAATATACATGATGACCTTTTTTGGTTCCAATAAGAAAAAAGAATTCCCAGCAATGCCATAAGTTCCACACGTGAGGTTTCTTTTGCATATCTAGTTCTGCTGTATTTTTCTGCCTTCTGATGTATAGAAAGATTAGTGCAAAGGACGATTACATCAATCATATCTGTTGTGAATTGAATTAAGAAAGAACTCAGTTCTAAGTCTATCTGCTCAGGATATCGAGCTATTGTACATGTGAAAATTGCATGCGTATACTGTTCACCAGCGAAAATGTTATGATCTCCTGAACAACTTTGCCGAAGACAGTAACTTTCTATCTGGTCAGGATCTCGAGATATTTTATATGAGAATTTCACGTATATACTAGCGCCATGTATTGAGAAAATTTTGATCTATAATGCACCATGAAATAGGCTTTAATCTCATGAACAACTTTGTCAACGACAGTAACTTTCTATCTGGTCATGATCTCGAGATATATCACATGCGATAATTTCGCATGTATTCTAGCGCTACGTAGTGAGAAAATTCTGAACTACTCTCCACCAGCAAAAATATTATGATCTCTAGAACAACTTTGCCCTAGACAGTAACTTTCTATCTGGTCAGGATCTTGAGATTTTCCATGTTGTAACCAATTAAGTCAAATTCCACGTAGTACGGACACCGTTTATGCGGTTTCCATTCACATTTTCTCTATAATTCGCATTTTTGGAGGGTTTACTGTGATAAAAGTTTAGCTTATTTAGTTAAAAACAAGTTTTATAAGGAATACCCGTTGGTTCCTATCGATTGGTAGCTCGGCTGCAAAATGGCAATGGAAAACTCACACTGATGTACAAAGTACAACGCGCGAGTACTCGTGTTACAAAAGTAACGGAGGGTTAATTTCAATCAATTTGAACTATTCAAAACTGTTTGAAGTTATTTTTACAACGCTCCAAACTTCTCAGGTGAATGTGACTTTTGTCGGCAACCTCTTTTTCTTCGGCAATCAGATACATTTGGAGTGCTATATATCATTTAAAACAAAACCAGGCATAACAGGTTTGCCCAGTCGGATTGATGTTTAAAGACTACCCAAGAAGAGAATGAAAACAAAATGAAAACTAAATTTGCTATATAGTATAGTATAGTATAGGCCAACGGAATCGAGAACATGTAAGTGGAAGTGGAAGACGAAGGCTTTCGACAAGGATCTTTACGTTGAAGTACTCCGAGTAGACAGCGGCCCTTTGAACCTGCGGACTTGAACCTGCGGACATTTGACTCGACCATGCCAAGGAAACTGGAGCCAAAGAACAGACGGTGGAACTCTTCGCGCTAGTTGTTTCACACGCTATTTCAAAACTACCCAAATTTGGGTATAATCCACCCAGATCGGTCAAAATTGAACCTTCCCAAAAATGGGTGGTTTTAAATAGCGTGAAGAGCCAGAAGACGTGTTCAAAGAGCAAAAACTGAAGCAGACAGCGAGGAGCGTAGAGTAGGTTTCCGAGCGTCCAGGGCCATACTAAGACGCGAGATAACGCAGAGCAAGTCAAGCTGTTTCAAGGAGCTGTGCCGAAACGCTGATGCCAACCCCTGGAGCGACGCATACTGAGCCGTGATGGCGAAGATAAAAGGGCCAACGACGCCTGCTGAAATGTGTTCAGACACAGAAGGTCATCGTGGAGGGACTTTTACCGATGCACGATCCAACGACGTGGCCACCTAAACCATACGGCGAGGAAGAGGGAGACAACACCGAAAAAGTCTCCAACGAGGAACTCGTAGCAGTGGCGAACGGCAAAGAAAGCTCTCGTTCCAGATGGAATCCCCAACATAGCGTTGAAAGCGTCGAACCAGAAGTCCCCGGATATGTTCAGGATGGTGCTGCAGAAATGCTTGGACGATGGTTACCTCCTGGACAGATGGAAGATACAGAAGATCTCGTTGAGCTGAGTCGAAAGTTATGACATTCAACGCTCGGCCTCGGATCGAAGGTTGGGTGTCTAAGAGATGTGTAAACTTCGAACTTCGAGCGAAATGTAAAGGTCTTTTAAAAGCTTTTTTATAATCTTCTTTTAGAAGCTCATTCTAGATGCTTGCCTGTTGCCCCACGCCTCTGACTAAACAATCACGTGCAGGATAGTAAATCTGAGTAGCAGTAAAGAAAAAATAATCAAGGTTTATGGATACAAATCCCTTTATTCATGGGAGCATAAAACATTATTTATGTTTAAATTTTCCATTATTTATGGATTCTATTTATTTATGTTACAATCATCATTTTTTAAAGGATTTTTTTGTTCGTTTTACCAGTGCAATTTCAAATTTTAATGGGTGAATTTTATGGTTTTAGGGGTAAAAGTTGTATTTCTTATTGGTACATGGATAACATTTTATGAGTGTATTTTCGTGTTTTTATGGTACGTTTTACTTGTTTCGTGTGTCAAAATCTTTTTGCCATTTTGAATATCAAATTCATAAGATTATTTTTATTTTATACAAATGTTTCGTTATGGAACGTGTTTTGTTACTTTTTCCGCTTAGATCGATGGGAAATTATTGCTTCATACAGAATTGATGATAGTACCCTCGGATCGGTAACATAAAAATTAAAATTCATCATTTTACTTAAATGAAAATATTTGTTTTTTGCTTTAGAGTATCGCTTCCGATTTCGAAAATTTTGGGTCGGAAAAATAAACGTTGATGAACCTCAGCAAACACGTATTCATCGATGGATAATGAACTCATTTGTTCATTTCACTCGTCCGTGACAGTGAAGATTTTCAAAACAAATGCGATTCATCCCCATCTGATGGTAAGTGATTAAAACAGACACTACTTGCAAGTACAAAATATCCTTATAACATCCAATTATTGCATGAATCTGGATAATTTTAAAGGTAAGCTAGTAAATAAAGCAAATTAGTCTATTTTAGACATTTTGCTTGCTGGCGCTTCTCGTTGTTGAATTGTGTACTTTTCGTTGAAGTCTCCCGTTTTACATTGAATAAGAATAGATTGAATCAAGAGTGTTAAGAGTCACCTCGTTTGACGGTATGCATATTTGTTGCGTAGTTCAATGTGAGGTAGATCTGAACATCGATCTCGTCTAACCTGACTTGGGGGCTGCCACTGGCCACTACCACTAGCTGGTTTGACATATCGAATCGGAATCGATAGATAAAAAAAAATGATGCATTGATGCATTGATTAATTAATCATTCCATGAAAGCATAAATCAGCGTACAGCAAAGAACAACTGAAAGCAGAACAGCAATACATACAGGGTGTGAGAGTGAGTGACATAGATAAATGAGTAGCACAAGGAGCTGAAAAAATATTACGTTTAATATGTATTATTTTCAAGTGAAGAGACATCTAAAATAAAAATCATTAACTTTACCTTATTTGTAATGGCAGTCAGTTCGTAGTCTTCCAGTGTTGGTTTCTGTAAAAGTTATAATTTTCGGAGACTCCTATATTCGTGATGTGGCTGCTATCTTTATTTTTGCTTCCGAGGATAAGCACTTCATATTCGGCCCCTGGATGGCAGTCTGTCAGCTGTTTAATCTACACCAACATGGTGGGCAGACGCTCGGTGAGGTGAAATGGGCTTAGGATAGGTACTTAAAGCGATACCAACTCGCTTGTCTATTGTGGTTTTTTGAAGAATCTTTACAAATCCCTTTACTTTTAAGTCCTGTTAAATCCATAGACAACACCCATTGCTTGTCCGGAATTGCGAATTTTATATCTGCAATTTTCTGCTATATCTAATGGCCATCCGTTATAGCAGCACCTACATGTAAAAAACATAAATACATGTGAATTTAAGAAAAAGATCCTAGCTGATCATAATGTTACCTCACGACCACATTGCCCGATCAGAGAATGAAAACAAAATGAAAACTAAATTTGATAGTTTGATACAAGCGTTCGTGATTACATATTTTGCCTAGCGTGTGGTCGAGTTAACAGTAATCATAACAAAACTGAGATCTAAATGGTATGTGAAGGATATTAAAAAGATAACAAATCATGTTTTTTATAACAAATTTATGTATGCGTTTTGATATCAGTAATTTCGTTAATAATAAACAAAATAAGTAAACAATGTGTTATTATAACTATGGTAGGAAAACAAACAAAAAAATAAAACTAAAATTGTTATTATTTTGGTATCATGATATCAAATTTAGTAATCTGAATGTTTTGAAATCTATTGGTAGTTTCTTTTTTCCTTGATTTGTTTTCCGTGCTGTGCACCAATGCTACTGACCTCAGGGAGGCAGCTCCCACACTTGGACCCTACCTACCCAAGTAACAATTTAGCAGCCTTTTAGCTTTCACACTGATTTATTGTGGTTTTATAAAGGCAATAAGCAATCTTTTTAGTTTAAATACAGCATTTAATAGTGCAACACATTCTTGGAGAGTAGTTCAGCATTTTCTTATTTTAAAATAAAAATAATTTTTTTAGAAAAAGTCAAAACGGGTCTGTTTTTAAACATAAATTTAATGCAGCACTTCATCCCTGTATAAATCTGTTCAGTTAGTCAATCGGTATTTTTTATTGATGTCACGACAAAATACTCCGTAAAGGTGTTTTATCATTATAAAAGCATAAAATAGCAAAAAAAAAGGTTATCTTCCATTTAATTCCACTTAATTAATTTTGGTATCCTTGACAGACACGTATTTCGACTACAATGTGCAGTCTTCATCAGTGTCATTCCCACTAAAGAACTTATTACTTTTTTACCTATTGGATGAGTACTTAAGGGGGTTAGATTTTGATAAGTTCTTTAGTTGGAATGACACTGATGAAGACTGCCCATTGTGGTCGAAATACGTATCTGTCAAGGATACCAAAATTAATTAAGTGGAATTAAATGGAAGATAACCTTTTTTGCTGTTTTATTTAAGCATTCCGCTAACAACCCAATTCCGTTCCTTCATTAAAAAACCGTACGGTTTCAAACGGGAACCAATCGCATTTATTGCTGCTTTTTTGTGTCAATAAAGTGTATCACAAAACCCCCTACTGTTTACTAAAAATATGGATCCGCGTAGAGACAGAGAAAACTAAATCCATGGAAGTTTAAAAACGCAGGATCACAAGGAAATGCCAAAGGATAGTCAAGTAATAATACTAGCGATAGAAGAAGGAATTATTCTAGCGATGCTGTCAACGGAAGGGAAAAGGAATCAAATTCCAGAACTTCTTTGGAGGCCCAGTAGCTCCAACTGAACCGGTTTACAATGACAGCACAGCCAACTGAGAAGAGTGCAGTAAATGCGGTTCATGAAGCACTGGAAGGCATCAAATTATACCCTTGAAATTGATAGAAGTACCCAAAATATTGTCAATGACGTTTGCGTCACGTTCTGAATAAAAACAGACCAGCCTTCTTCATAAATTGTGTTTCGATGATGATCCGAATAACATGCATAAGTGCCAAACAGAGACTGTGGTGCTGACAGGAAACTTCAGAAACTGTCAGTCAGCTGGAAATTGGCTAACTTCCTAACCATAGTAGCGGTTTGATCCGGCGAAAGGGTCAACTGTTCCAACAAAATCCAAGCAAGCGCACATGAACTACATCGCATTATCGGGAGAAGGAAAACTTTTCGGGAACGATTGTGCTTCCACCTGTTCCAACTTATGTAGATACACTTCCTGATAAACCGCTTCCAATGAATGATAATCGCCCTTATCGAGGATGTGGTGTTGAGTACTTGGCACTGATGAAGTCTGTTTAGTAAACTAAATACGCGTATCTGTCAAAAGATAAACAGTTGTAACGAAATTTAAAGGAAATAAACCAACACACTCAAAGCTCTTCATAAAAAAGGAGATTTCAGTGATAAATGTGGATGCTGTTTTTAAAAAAAATATCAAATTTTGTTTTTAATTAAATTTTTTAGAAATACCAAAACAATATCAAATTATGAATTCAACCGAAATTTAAAAAAAAAACGCATATAACAATATGTTATCAACATGATTTCGCAAACACAAAAAAATATTATTTTAATAGTATTTTGATATCCGACTAAGCTCGGGTGGACACTGATAACCAATAAAAAGTAAACATATATACAGCCATTCCATAGCCTCGTCCATAGCAAAACGATATAGTGGTTCTCAGAATTTCGTAAAAAAAACGGTAGTTTTGTTCCTTATCGTAAACTATTAGTCCCATTTTTTTTTATTTTGTCATTAGGGTGACCATTTCCATGTAAGGGTGATTCAAAAATATTTTTTTTTCAAAAATGCATTTTTTTTTTCGATAATTCATAACTATTGACCAACTGGGCCAATTTCATATATATAAATAGGATATGAAAAGCAATTAAAAATGGATTTTAGATAAAAAAAAAATATAATGGTATTAAAAAAATGGGATTTTGTATTGAAAAACATTGACTGCATTGATTGGGGTAAACATTTTACCTGTTGACTGATAAACAATAAACAATAAACAATTGCATTTTTTATGGTTTTCATGGTTTGTAGACAGAGGGCGCAATATGTTTTTAAATGTTTTCTTGAAAATTTAGACTCTTTTACACAACATATAAAAAAAATCAGCCATGTGTTTTTTTTTCGTTTCAGAGTTACATATTTTTTAGGTAATCAAGGTTTGGGGTTTCGCCTTATACTGCTATGCGACTAGACTACCATGCGTCAACATTGATTACTTCAACAACATATAACTCAAAAATGAAAAAAAAAAACAAAACACAGTTGAGATTTCATTTTCAAAGAAAAAAAAAACATATTGCACTCTCTGTTTACAAAGCATGAAAAACAAATACAGTCCTTTTTGAAAAAAAAACTCGATTTTTTGGACCACACTAACATGGAAATGGTTACCTTAATGACAAATAAAAAAGCACGGGTCTAATATTTTGCTATAAAGAAGAAAAAAACGGAATCGATTTTTTACGAAATTCTGGTTATGGTTTTGCTATGAAATGGCTGTATGATTACTCGGCTGTGCCTTAACTTATTTTCTCGAAGATGTACCAAATCATTCGTTTCAACATTTCTCAAAATTAGATTGCTCTAATTCCACGATTTCGTCTTCGAGGCTATCAGTAAATCAGTTTCATTTTCACGCGATTGACATGTGAGGCATGAATCAATCATTCATTGAACAAACAGTTTCAGGAATCCAGATAAAACCAATGAATGAAGCTCAAATTTCTAAATGAATTGTTGAAAAGAAGTGCACATTGACAATTGATGGATGTGTATCTATTAGTAGATTATTAGTTGTCATAAAAAATATCATTGAGTCCAATGTTCACTGAACACTGTTCAGTTGTGCTGATAGAAATACGAAATAGATAGAAACGTCTAGTTTCAATGCAATCTTTGCAGTGAATTTTTTTCGATTGTCTGTAGCCCCTAAGCAAACTGAACTGATTTTTGACTAAAACTAATTTTAATTGATCCACAAAGTATGATTTAATGTTCACTTCTAGCGTATGATTAAACACATAAATCTAAAAAATGCTTATCACTAAATTTCTGTGATCCATTGACAACATTTTACTAGCGTCAAAAGATTTAAATTATATAAATTATTCCTCTACCTGGTGGTAACACAGAATCAGAAATTTCAAAATTTCTCAAATGAGCTGCCAAAACCGTAACCGGTATAAATAATCAAAAATCAAGAATGGCCATAAAACTCCTATCTTCTGCACGATAAAAGCTATTTTTCTCCTTTTCTGTCAGTCTCTTATTGGTGAGCGTGGCTCATAAAATAAATTACCTGATGATCGGTTCGCAGACTCTTCCGATTGCCATTTGGTGATTACGAAAATCGATTGAAATCGAACCCTCGCGCGTCGTTCGTTTGCCAGTTGCTGCCACACCACTCATTTGACAACAAGTTAGGGCCGTTCGTGTCCACAGCGGCAACGACCATCAGTCGGTTGGTTCTGCCCAGCAGCACCAGCCGGGATGTATGTGTGGGATTAGTGTAGTTTTATTTATTCGCTTATAAAACATATCAAAGCGCAATAAATAAAGTTTGCTCCGAATGTCGGTAATTTATGGTTTTTCGAATAGTTTCGGAAGTTTTTGGTCGTACTTTCGTGGCACGACTGCTTTTTTATCTGCAGGCGTTCGTTTGGTGTATGGTTCGATAGAAAGTTGCGGTGGTATACGCCTTCTGAGAGAGTCATTAAATTTACGAGATGGTCCTCGACAGGCCGACAAAGGTTATTTAACTGAAAATGGAACAAATTAAGCGTTCATGATTTCTAAATTTATGCCCGCGAAGGTGAACACAAACAACCGAAATAATTTATATGCGCTCTGATTGGGTTCCCATATCTCTATATATGTTTCTATCTGTGATCACAAAACCGAAGGGAGCCGATTGCAATGCGTTTAGCCAGGTCAGCCTTCCTGAAAGACATGGACGATTGTCTATCGGCTCTACAGGGGACGGAGAACGAAAGAGCGTTAACGAGGAAGCCAATATGTAAATGAAATAGATATCGATAAAATCACTAATGAATTTAAGCCCATATTAATAAATATGCTTAATATATGTGAAAACATTAAACACACCACGGGTGAGAGTCGAAAATAAGTCAAAGCTAGATTGAGATGAACGATAAGACCATGTTTTCACATTTCAGTACGACGACTCTGACGACTGCTATGGTCTACGCGTTGCGAGTGGGAAGCAAAAAAAAAATATTATTTTTGTTGTTTTTGCTCTGAATGTAGGTAGGTATAGTTTCATAGGTTGAATGCGAACTAATCTAGCTAGACTAGCTAAGTGTGTACAGTGGAAACAAGCTGTCAGATTTACACGAGTAGATAATGAAAGGTACAAAACGTTAATGTTATGACACAAATTCACTGAAAAATAATTTGGTTAGTTGAAAGTTTCAAGACGGTGTTAAACATGGGAATTTCACTATTATTTTGGAAAATTAGATAGTTTTTATCAGGAATATATTACACCACCTTCATTTGACGATAACAAAAAAAAAACTTGCAATTATATTGATCAGGCTTGCTAAAAGAATTTGTGTACGCGGGCCAAATGTTGTTATTTTTTTTTGCTTCATAATTTAAAGCCACATAGACTGTTTAAAAACACTTAATTCTATTCTTAAATTCTAAAATCACACACCTCATACACGTCATCAAATTGTGTGCAATATCTAACCGTCGTTGCAATTCTAACAAAACGTTTTTGTATTCCCTCGATTCGCGAAGGTACATGTACAATGTACAATATGTACCTGTGATTCGGAGCCCATATTTGCTCTTCATACTCAAGCCGGGGGAAAATGCACCCATGCTGGGGTAAAATGATGAGGAAAAATGCACCCCAACAATGGGGCCAAATGCACTATAATAATGGGGTACTATGACTTTCCTTGCCGTCTTTGTCTTTGGCAGCCTTCAATTCCGATCGTAGTTGTTCAAAGATCCATGACCGCTTCATATATTTCGGGACGTTGCGGAGCATTCAATAGAACGTAAACAAAGCTTGATTACTGAAGGATCATTTTGCCTCAAACGTAGGAGTGCATTTTGAATCTAATGTATAAAGAAAATGATTTTGATCATAATTTGCATTTGCAATGTCCTTCGGAAGGGATTTAAAGCCGTTGGTCCCGGTTCATTAGTTGATGGTTCGATAGGTAGGGTTCAGGTGTGGGAGGATAAAAAAGATTCACCTAGTAAGAAAAAGTGTAATTTCATGCATTCTGAGTCACATTATTGTTATCCAAGCAGTTCAGGACGTAGATGCTTGTTCACTTAAACGGCTCCATGTTATTATTATGGTCAGGTCGTTTAATTTCGTTTCAAGTTTGGCTAATAAAAAATCTGCACATGTTCGTCACTGACAGTATTGTCATTGAAAATTGACATGGTTTGCCTTTTGCAGAATTTTGAATATCGCCGTGTATTGTCGATATTTGGTAGCACTGGTGTGGTGTGGTCTTAAAAAAACAAATACAGAAGATATGTTTGGTCTTGGCTCTGGATTGAATGGAGTAAATGGTCATTGTGTCAGCAAAAGAAATATGAAAAGTATATGGAAGTAAAGATAATCACACCTAACTATCGTACGCATAAACAGATTATTCGGAACTTTGTGAGGAGAACCGATCGGTTAGGTAATCACATCACTTATCAAGGGGAATCCTGATCATGCAAACCTAACCCTCTAACAAAATCTCCCTCCCATGATCTTTTTGGGGATGCTGAGGTATACTTGGTTTCCAATACAGAAAAGATCATGCTCTAACTACGAACTTTGATCATGGAAAATGTGAAAACAACATCAAGTCGGTTTGTCCCATCAATAAAAGTAATCGCATATCAGTCCCATCCTGAAATTCAATCGTCCTGAGGTCAAGCTACAGTTCTGCTTTTTGAATCGCCATATGTTTTGCTAAAACATGCAAGCTTCATTGCAACTGATTTTAACTTCACAAAATCAACGATACGTATCGATCGTACGTACGATCTCACCCGTAATATCGATTGGACAAAGTTCATGACTGTGATTGATGAAGCCCTAACGTCGGTAGAAGGGCGTCCACCGTTGGAGGAATATAACTTCCTCTACAACCTGATCTTGGACAGCGCGCTTCAAGCTCAAACTCGCCCGGTTCCAGGAACATCTTTCCGTAGGAAACCTCCTTCACCTTGGTGGGACCAGCAATGCACTGAGGTGTATCGTAAAAGGTCCGACACGTTTAAGCTTTTCCGGAAACGTGGAACACCCGAGCATTTCGAAGCGTACTCAACTCTTGAACGCGAACTCAAGAGCCTCATCAAAGTCAAGAACCGTGGATACTGGAGGCAAATCGTGGACGGATTATCGCGCAAAACGCCGATGAATACGCTTTGGAACGCGGCGCGAAGGATACGTAACCGGTCTTCAAACAACGAGAGTATGGAGTACTCAGATCGTTGGATTCTCAAGTTCGCGCGAAAAGTGTTTCCTGATTCCGTGCCGGTACAGATGATTCGTCGTTAAACGACGAATTCAGTAGACGAGATCAGCCAACCTTTTACAATGCTGGAGCTCTCACTCGCGCTTCTTTCGTGTCGCAATTCAGCTCCTGGGGCTGATAGGATCAAGTTCAACTAGTTGAAGAACCTCCCAGACGTCGCTAAAAGGCGCATGTTGAACTAGTTTGGTCAGTTCCTGGAGCTCAATATTGTTCCAGATGATTGGAGGCGAGTGAGAGTTTTAGCCATTATAAAACCTGGAAAACCCGCGTCAGATCATAACTCGTATCGCCCCATCGCGATGTTATCGTGCATTCGAAAATTGTTGGAGAAAATTATCCTTTTTCACCTGGACAAATGGGTTGAGATGAACCACCTACTCTCAGATATTCAATTTGGTTTCCGTAGGGGCAAGGGAACGTACGACTGTCTCGCGTTGCTTTCCACAAAAATTCAGTTGGCTTTTACTAAAAAAAAAGCAAATGGCTTCTGTATTCTTGGATATTAAGGGGGCTTTTAATTCAGTATCGGTTGAAGTCCTTTCAGACAAACTTCACGCTTGTGTTTTTTTTCCATTAATTAATAACTTTTTGTACAATTTATTATCAGTAAAACATATGAGCTTTTCTCATGGAAACTCTTCAGCTTCTCGATTTAGTTATATGGGTCTCCTCCCCCAGGGCTCATGTTTAAGCCCTCTTTTGTTCTACATCAGAGAAATTGACAATTGTCTAAGTGACAGCTGCACGTTGAGACAACTTGCGGATGACGACGTAGTGTCTATGACAGGGCCCAAAGGGGTCGACCTGGAAGGACCCTTACAGGAAACCTTTGACAACTTGTCTACGTGGGCTGTCCAGCTAGGTATCGAATTCTCCACGGAGAAAACTGAGTTGGTCGTTTTTTTTTTCTAGGAAACATAGCCCAGCACAACCGAAGCTTCAACTTTTGGGTAAGCCCATCACTCATTCCATTTCTATTAAATATCTTGGGGTCTGGTTCAATTCCGAATGCACCTGGAGATCCCATATTGGGTATCTGAAACTAAAATGCCAACAAAGGATTAATTTTCTCCGAACAATTACCGGAACGTGGTGGGGTGCTCATCCGCAAAATCTTCTAACATTGTACCCGACAACGATTTTATCGGTTTTAGAGTACGGTAGTTTTTGCTTCCAGTCGGCGGCTAAAACACATATCATCTAACTGGAATCGCTGTCTCCGTATCGCGTTAGGATGGATGCACTCGACTCATACGATGAGTCTTGAAGTGTTGGTAGGCATGTTGTCACTCTCTGATCGGTTTATGGAATTGTCCCTCAGGCTCCTCACCCGTTCTGAAGTTATGAACCCATTGGTAATCGAAAACTTTGAGAAGCTTCTTGAGCTAAACCCTCAAACTCGTGTTATGTCATTGTACTACGTGTACATAACACAGGATGTCACCCCTCATAGCATAATCCTCATCGTGTATGCTTATCCGACTTCGGCAATTCAGTTAGTTTTGATTTATCTATGACGTAAGAGATTCGCGAAATCCCAGAGCATCATCGTTCCATGATTGATCAGATGGATGGATCATTAATAGAGGCGTCCGCTGATTTTGGTACTTATAACGAATTTCATAACGCCTCTCGAATGCTTCATGCTCCTTTTTCCGTATATGTTGCTTGAACTGGTGGAAATAAATTAAATGCTTTCCAATCACTATTCGTTAAACGCTCACTTGATCCGTGTTGGGCTGGGGGCAGGAATCTCTGTGAATGTGGACAAGGTTACCAAGACGCCGATCACATTATTTGGTCTTGTGCTGAGCATCGTGGAGTCAGATCTGAGCTGTTTGACTCCACTCGGGCTCAAGGTAGACAACCTTATGTTCCAGTTCGGGATATTTTGGCTAGACCCGATCTGGAGTTTATGAAACTCGTATATGTTTACTTTAAGAATATTAACCTTGGATTGTAAGTTTGATTAACCTTGTGTTTAGTTTGTATTTTGTACGAGTGGGTTTTTTATATTTGTTTTCAAGACGAATAGAAATAGGTTCATGTTTTAGGATTAATTAAATATTTGTATCGTAAATCACATTTCAAACCTCCTTCTCCCTTTTCCCATTAAAAATATTGTAAATCTCCACTAACCTCGAGACAACCGCGAGTGTTCGGCCCAGTTCCTTTAATAATAAATATAATACATTAATAATGTATGACGAAAATGATAACTCGGCTCTGTAAAGTTTATTCAATTGAGCCTGTACAAATAAAGAAATTATTAAAAAAAATCAATGATTAATTTATTTTGATTTTATTTAAATATTTACATGGAAATTGCACTTGTTAACTTAAACTGCCATTTTCTCAATGCCTACTTTTTTGCATATGGGACTGATATGGGATTAGAGGCAGAATACTGAATGCATCGGTTTTGGCCTTTCATGATGATAAGTATGATTTCAACCAGTGACGGCTCGTCATTTTCCTTTTTTTCATTGAGTTGTTTTCTGTCGATCTTGTTTTCCGTGCTCAGCACCAATGCTACCATCGCCAGGGAGGCAGCTTCCACACCTGGACCCTACCTATCGACCCATCAACTTATGAACCGGGGACCAACGTCTTTACTTCCTTTCCGAAGGAAGGCGTGATCAGAGATATTATGCCTCAGAACATCCCGGCGCTGCCGACTAGGAATGAACCCAGGCCTACTGGGGTGAGAGGCAATAACGCTTAACACCTCACCACCGGCGCCGCTATTACACCGGTACATGGCATACATTCTTATGGGTGCGTTTTTATTGTTTATAGTGCATTTTAACATTTGACATTACCGGCTGCTGACGCCTCTTTTCGAACGGTAAATATTCATTCTGGATAAACTTACAGTGAAGTAAGAATTACTGTTAAATTTATTATGAGAAACATTTACAGATGATGTGATAAATTTGATGTTCATGCCAATTTTTTAGCATGTAAGTAGATGATTTAAGAGATATTTCAAGCCTCTCCCACCTTGCGTTGGCAGTTATTTTTACACGTTAATAAAAAATGTATACTGATGCTTCCACTCACTTGCTATAATAAAATGTTTTTCGAATTTTGGAATCAGTAGATGTTAAAATGATATTTTTTTACTTGTAAAATACAAAAAAAAACACATGAAACGAGTCAAATTTGCTTTTAGATACACAGCAAAAAAAATAATTTTGATATCACATCAAAAAAATAATTTTGATATCACGTCAAAGTGGATGCACTACAATCATGTCGAAAATTTCATGTAATTTTTATGACCACATAAATAAACAAATGCAGAAAAAGCAGCGTAATGTCAGTTCATGCATTGTATTAATGATAAATTGCAAGTAATATTACACCATATTTTCGACATGATTGTAGTGCATCCACTTTGACGTGATATCAAAATTGTTTTTTTGCTGTGTAGTCACAATCAACAATTTTACGACTCGCGAGCGCTCACTCTGAGTGAACGCTCACGAATCATATAATCGCTGATTGTGACACTCTGAAAGCGAAATTGACAGGTTTCATGTGTCAAACATATACTTTACAACCTCTTCTTTTAACTTACATGTACAACATATCATAAATGCTTTTATAATTCGAAAAACATTTTTTTATACCAAGTCAGTGGAAGCAACCCTGAGTACCGTAGACACACGACAGAGCCTCATCCCCCCTCCAAACTGTCTACATGGCTTATGAACAGGCCCTTAAGTACACATCTTCCAAAGGCACATATTATGGATAAAATTAACAAGTAAAACAATATTTCTCATTTTACCATTCCGGACTACAGTGCATACGTCAATTTGGATCACATGGCTGATATCGCAATATCAGCAATCAAAACAGTTGTACTGGTAACCAATGTAAAAATCTCGTGAGTAGCCATTTTCAGTGGCACTGTTTGATTGATCGATTTAATTATCAATGCTGTTATTAGTTCTGTAGCATCTTGTTTGAAATCTTGTCCACAACCGAGTGACTGATGAATTCCCAAAGGCTTCACGGTGTAATTGCGTCGATAAGAGTCGCTTCACGAGCGAGCAGAGAGGCATACACCGTTAATTGAATGATAACAGCCACTTTATCATCGGTCAGCAGCGTCAATGTTGAATTAGTTCTGCGTAGCTCAGTGCTAATTGGTGCCACTACTGGCTTGGCTCAGAAGCTGCAAACTAAACAACACCTTTTCTCACCTCAATTCACACGTAGAAACACCACATTGATTGGAGGCAGCTCGAAACGCGACAGCCATAGGTACGTTGCGTCGTTGTGTGGCTACCGATAACCGCCAACGTGCAGGATTGATTAAAGGTCCATTGGCACGCTTGTATTTCAATCAACGACAATTGATAGACGTGCGGACAGCTGTCATGATAAAGGTGGAATAATTTAAAGCAGCTTTCAATTGTTTTATTAACTCGTGTGATTGATTCCCTGATTGATTTTATGCCCAATTAAATTCTTCCATTCGAAAACAAGTCACTCCATTGCAACACAGTGGTATAATAAAAGTGATTTCATACGCACCCGAAGAGAGCAAAAAGCAGCAAGAGCTTCCTCATAAAATATAACACAATCAGTGAAGTGTCGATATTTATGGTTAAGTTGCACATATCAAGAGTGCATTTTAAAATAGCCTTATCTGCTTTTGTAAGCAAAGATTCAAACGTCAATTTGTCGAAACTCTTAGCTCGCCCAAGCAAACTAATCCCACCATAATTTTGGGGAAACTTTACCCAACCTATTTACGACTATTTGAAAATTCACTCTTGATATTTCCATTTTAATCAGAAAGTAGCAAACGCACCACAAAACGACACAGACCTTAATTGCAGAGAGAAAGCCCCCGTGCTGCCTGGATCGCTGCTGATGAAAGATTAAATGAACCATTTCGAAACGATGTCCATCTTCTCACATAACTGTGAGGCCTTTTCGTAATAAACTTATAATTTATGAGTCATAAAATTCCAACCTCCACGAAGTTCCTTCATCAGGTAGTGCATGTTAAGCTTGCGGCTCAATTTACTCGTGAAAGTTAGTCTGTTGAGAAGATGCAATAGGGTCTTCCGGTACTGCAGGTTTATACTGCTTGGTATTCTTGAAACAAAAGAAGCGATTGATCTAAAATACCACTCGCAAGAAAGATAGTGAACCGCATTGTTAGTAAGTAAGTACGGGCTACCATTATCATCAGAGAAAAGAGCACTGCTAAACAGATACGCACTCAATACCTTCAGCTAATCTTCCATTCCTTCGTTCACTGTTCTGTCTTGTTGCCTTATTAAAATGCTTAAATGCTTCATAAATTGAAATAAAATTCTTGTTTCGCCTTTAATTGAGTAATTAATTAATATCTGGAAATAATTCCTTTTAAATTTTTATGTTTTATGCGCACAGCATTTTAATAATTCATATCTTCTCGGTATGGGCAGTCGCAGTGCTAAACGAGAGTGTCAGTTTGTGGCGTGGTAGCTGGGAAGTAAGTGTGAAGAATCATAATTTGAAAAAGTACAACCAACCCATCAAACCGGTGGCGATGAGATACAAGCAAATGAAACGAAGAGAAATATATAAAATTATGAAGCACATATTAAGATTTTTCAGGCTGATAAATTAAAAACTAGATTTTCATTTCAGACCCTTTCCTTCACCTGCGAGTATCGATTGTGAATTTAGTGTGATTTTGAAGCATAGCATTTACTTAATTCCACAATTGGTCAACAAACAGTTCGGATAACCCCCCTTCTCTGGGGGCTTTGTAAACTTTTTCGGAATGTTGATATTTAAATTTACGAAATGTTGTTGAAGCGTCCTCTAAGTCGTTTTTATAGTAAGGTTTAGGAAAGCTTCGAAGGCCTGGCCTGTAGTGTTGTTGGCATTGTGTGATATCCACTTGATTGTACTTAGTTTTTTTTCCTAGATTTGTTCTTCTTATTATTCTGATTCATGTTCTTCTTCTTCTTCTTCTTCTTCTTCTTCTTCTTCTTCTTCTTCTTCTTCTTCTTCTGCTTATTCATATTTAAAGCTTATTGCTTATTGCATATTAGCTAATGGCGTGCTCTCAACTTAGTGTTCTAGTTGTACTTCCACAGTTATTAATTGAGAACTTTCGATATCTGTACCATTTTTGCATTAGTATAATTGTGTGGCAAGTACAATCATACTCTATGCCCAGGGAAGTCGAGAAATTTTCCAACCCAGAAAATTCCTAGACCGGACCGGGAATCAAACCCAGCCATCTTAAGTATGGTCTTGCTTTGTAGCTGCGCCCTTACTGACTGACCTAAGGGAGGACCCTTTCTTCTTATTTCCTTTATTTAACGGCGGTCTCTGTTCCGCAATCTAGTGTCAATTTGTAATCTTATATACAGAGATTCGCGGAAATATTATCAGACTTTGGCAACGTGATTTGTTTTCTTTACAAACCCAAGTAACATTGCAAGTTTTATCAAGGTTTTAAAGCATTCTACAAGTCTGCAGAACCTTCATAAAACCCAAATTGATACTTGGGGCTGCCACTCCTTGTTTATGTTTATTTGTC
Organism: Ochlerotatus camptorhynchus; assembly: GCF_037179485.1. NCBI lineage: Eukaryota > Metazoa > Arthropoda > Insecta > Diptera > Culicidae > Ochlerotatus > Ochlerotatus camptorhynchus. The sequence goes on from NW_027041099.1 coordinate 57,180, forward strand.
GTTAATCAGTGTAGACCGTTTTACAATAGTTCTGTTGCCTTACATGCTATTAAATTCAAACGTTTTATTTGAAATTGTCAATAAATGTAAATTACATATACAAATATCTAAGAAATAAAAATTGTTTAAACTTAACTAGATGAAAGCCTAGCAATAAGTGTTCTCGTAACTATATCTTTAGACATCGTTAGATCTATACGCTCACAATAATTATTATAAACTCTCATCATTCTGTTGATTGGTGCATTTTTACCATAATTCGTTCTGTGAGGTGACAGTTGAAATACATTTCGAGTTCTTAACATGCGTGATGGTACGTGAAAATTTTAGCTTGCTAATATTTTTTCTGAATTTACGCGTTGTGAGATAATATCAATAACAAAGGAAATCATGGAAATTTCTCTTCGTTTCTTAAGTGTTTCAATGTTTATCAACATGCAACGGGACTCATAAGAAGGAAGGGAAAAAGAGGTCCAGCCTAGTTTCCTAAGAGCAAATAACAAAAACTGTTTTTGAACTGATTCTATACGATTTATATAAGTTTCATGATATGGAGCCCAAACCACACTGCAATATTCGAGAATTGATCTCACGTAAGCTATATAAAGTGTTTTGATGGTACATGGGTCTTTAAAATGATAACTAAATCTTTTTATGATTCCCAACATATTATTTGCTTTGTGAATTGTGGTATTCACATGATCTACAAATGTCAGCTTCGAGTCAAGAATAACTCCTAAGTCCCTAATTTTATCGCACCTTACAACCAGCTGGTTTCCTAGAGTACATGTAAAATCTAGAGTAGTGTGTTGTCTGGAATAAGATATAATATTGCATTTTTTAACATTATTATCCAGCAGACTTTAAACGCACCAATTGTAGAAAGCTTCAATTTCATTTTCAAAATGTAGCAAATCAGAATTGTTTTATTGATTTCCATGTACAGTTTCATATCATCAGCATATATGAGCACATTTAAGCGATTCAAATCAAATCAAATCAGCTTGACCGCCCACGGTTGCTGCTCTGTTATTACCAGATCAGCTGCAATTACACAGAGAACCAACAGATGATGTTTGGGACTAACATTCATCCTCAATGTGTAAGAACTGGAGATCTAATATTTAGCAATACCAGCGCCGGCCGTGTCCGAATGCAGGTCAACTAGGAAATGGGAAGGAATGTGTTGACGTGGTACTCGCTGTGAAGGAAACCGAGAAATCCTCTGCGCTTCCACGAGAAATCACTGGGATGTTGGATGTGGGGAAAGGTTGCACGCACACGCAGGGATCGTTTTGGTAGAGCGATTATAATACACAAACACACACACACACACACACACGCGCGCGCACTCATCCAATTTCTATTTTTAGATCAGGACCCACACTGTGGTAAGTGTTGCGATCGGTGTTAAAGAAGAATTTGTTTTCATTAAAATCTAGTGGGTATATAATAAGGCAAAGTGAAAAATTGCAAGGAAGGGGACGGGCCTGGGATTGAACTCCCGACCTTCTGCTCAGTAAGCAGAAACGGTAACCACTGAGCTACCAAGCCTCGTCTTATATGAGCACATTTAAGCGATTCAACACAAACTTCACGTCATCCACAAATAAAATAAATAATAAAGGACCTAAATGAGATCCCTGTGGAACTCCCGAGGTAACATTAACTGGCGAGGACATTTTTCCTTTAAAGTGGACCATCTGTGTTCTTTCTGTCAAGTATGATTCTATCCATTTTAAAAGTGTACTTGTCATACCTAAACGTTTTAATTTAAAAAGAAGTAAGGGGATGTCTATTCTGTCAAAGGCCTTACTAAAATCAGTGTATAAGGTTTCAACCGTATTGCCTCTATCCATTGCTTCAATAGAAAAGTTTACAAATTCCAAAAGATTAGTAGACGTTGACCGACCTTTAAAAAAACCATGTTGATTATTTGAAATGCGATGCTTAACCTGGTTAAATATTTTTTGGTTAACAATTGCTTCAAACATTTTAGGAATACATGACATAATTGCAATACCTCTATAGTTTTTAATGTCTGACCGTTTGCCAGATTTAAATATTGGGACTAATAATGATTTCTTCCAAATTTTTGGAAAATCACCTGTTTTGAGAGATACATTGTAAAGCCAAAACATTGGTTTAACAAAACTACTTGCTATTTTTTTTCAATAAAAAATGACGTATTTCATCAGGTCCTTTGCCGGCATCGAGACTTTCAAGAGTTCTTGAACAGTGATATTATTAACTGATACGTCATTTTCCCCTTCATGTAGGTAAGAAAAATAGTTAAAATCAAGAGCATTACTGGATTTCTTATATATGTTTTGGAAAAAGCGAGCAAATTGGTTACAAATATCCTCACTATCAGTGCTATCAAACTCTTCATGCTGCATGCGTGATGGGAATGTACATGACTTCATTTTTTCGTTCGTGAAGTTAAAGAACGTTTTGGGATCAGATTTTATATTGTTCTCTACTCTTGAATTGTAATTCGCATATGCTGACGATATTTGTGCCTCAAGTTCTCTGCAAATAACAACGTATTTTTCTAAATTTTGCGCAATTTTAAAGTTTTTATACGACTTGTGTGCTTTTTGCTTCCTGTTTTTAATATTTCTGATTTCTTGTGTATACCACACAGGATATTTGGTGCTGTTCACTATTCTCTTTAGTCTTTTAGGAACGAATTCTTCAATAATATTGTATAAGTTAGTATAAAATATGTCAACAGCCTTGTCCATGTTATTTTCATCTTTTAAAAGGTTTTGCCAATTTATGTTATTCAGTCTGCTGTGAAATTCAGGAACAATTGCATTTTTAAAATCATAAACTAATTCAAAATCAACAACGCTTGGGCGTGATCTATGCGAGTCTGTGAACACTGAGTATTCAATAGCCGTATGAAATTTATCATTCTTCCATAATGGAACTGCTGCTTCTACAATACAAAAATCTTCTGTACAATTAGTAAACATAAAATCCAAATAGGAATTGAGCTGGTTACGAACATGGTTAATTTGATGAAGTCCTAAGTGGGTGCTTTTATCAAAGATGAATTGCAAAGTATCGTTTTCACCTACAATTGGTAACAGCAGAGAATCATTATCACTACCCTGAATAAAATTAACAGTATTCTAGTTAAAATCTCCATAAATATGAATTTTGTTTCCTGGATCTTCTCTTTGAATTTTCAGTTCTGCAATAGTGAAAAACATTTCGTAAGCTGGTTTTTTGGAAAAGTGTGGAGGAAAGTAGACAGAAGCGAAAAGATGTTCTTCACAATTTATTAAAATTTTAACCCACACATCTTCAAATTCTTTATGTTTTTCACTAGCAATTTGTCGTGGAGCAAAATGTTCCAGCTTTGTGCGTGACTTTATTGTTGTCGCTGCGAGTTTATTTGTTTTCGTTGTTTGAATTCACAGTGGACTGGTAAACTATTTTTACCAAGTTTTGCCCTAACCGCGGTCGTGGAATGAAATGTAACAATGTGAGTTTTTTTTTCTGGTTTCCAAAAAACGCTCAACTTTGCAAAAAATGACTGCAGTTTTGCGGGCCGCCGTCCGATTTTTCTCTAGTGAATTCTATGCGTTTGTGCAGTGTATGTTACAGTGATTATTATTTGGTGGTATCTAGTTAAAAGTTAATGCTTCTTCCAGTACCACTTCGAGCACACGCAATTGTATTTTGCTAAAAAATCAATCATTTTTACAGAGCAACATCACGGTTGCACGGTGCAGTCTCTTGTGACCCTTCTCTCCGCAATTTCTGCACATATCAGATCTGTCGGGACCTTCGCCTGGTGAACGAAGTCCATGCACTTAAAGCATCTCACCAGTTGCTGGGTATCCTGAGGGGCAGCCTTCAGCGAGCACATTGACCACCAAACTTTGACTCGGCCTGTAACCAACAGTTTGTTGGCTGCGGCCATCGAAAGTCGTTCCGATGCTGGCTGCGTGCCACCGTACACCTTCCTCATCCGGATCGTCATTGATGCGTCTCCCAGATCGCATTGTTCCATCTGCCCACCACTCAGCTCGTCCACTGTTCTGATCTCACCCAGATTTCTACCCTCGACCTGGGATAGAGCTCGTACGTTCACCTCCTCATCCAGGGACTTTTCGATGAGGATGAACTCTTGACCGTAGGATCTTTCTTCACCTCGAAGAGCCTCATTCCTTCCTATCATTACCACGACAATCAGAGAATCGTTCTTACTTCGCTCCCAACGAAGCCTGGGTGTCTGACCCTTCTGCTCTTCTTTCTTCTTCACTTCTTTTTCCTTCCGTTTTATTCATTTCTCCTTCTTCTTCTTACCGGTGCGCTTTCCACTGCCTTCTCTTGCTTATTGTTGCCTTCTTGCTCCTCTTCCTCTCTTTGCGTTTCTCGCTTCCTTTTTTTCGGAGCGTGGATTTCGGTGTACATGTGGTGTTTCTTGTGATTCAGCCGTTGCATTATCCTTGGTGTCCAGCTTTCGTCCTCAGCGTATTCTACACAGCAAAAAATTAATTTTGATGTCACATCAAAGTAGATGCACTTCAATCGTGTCGAAAATAAGGTGTAATATTATTTGCCAAAAAGGACAAAATTATCATTAATACAATGTATGAAGTGACATTACGCTGCTTTTACTGCATTTGTTTATTTTGGTGGCCATAAAAATTACATGAGATTTTTGACATGATTGAAGTGCATCCTCTTGGATGTAATATTAAAATTTATTTTTTGCTGTGTACAACGCAATGTGTATGTGTATATGTGTGTGGGTAAGATTTTTTTCTAAGACGTGTTTCATAGTTTCATAACGATATTTAATAGTATTGTAAGCAGTTTACTGGGTCCGGACAAATGGACGGAACAAGATCGAAAAAAAAAAACGGAGTTTAAGAGCGAATATTTTTTTTAATAACTTTGTTCTCGGCAATCAGCTCCTCAGCTGGAGGATGAAAGTTTCCATGGTCCCATAGAATGTTATTGAATAGTTTTTTAATCGGTTAACTGGTTCCGGAGAGATGGATGGAACAAGACGCGAAAAACACGGATTTGAGGAATTAAGTCGTTTATCGGCAACCATTGATTCGAATTAGTCGCAAAAACAATTATGTATAAATTTTTGGAATTGGACAACTGGTTCCGGAGATATGACCGAATCATGTTCCGGTTTGTATGCGCCATGAGAATAAATCTGACCTGAAACGTATAAGACCTATCATGACACCACAAAACACATGAGAATTCAAAAACCAGTTCAATGCTAATGATTTGAAGTATCTACACGGATTCCTGTTACCCCCGAGAAAGTGGCCGGTTTCTGACTTGAATCAAAATCCATCATTCGACACCTCAAGCTACAAGCATGGTTAATCTCTTAAATTAACTCGTGTTTTGTTTCTCTCATACATACGTGTTCGACGCTTCATTTCTATAACGCCTCGCTAGACTATCAGCAAGAAACGAAAATAAAAAAGCAGGACGCTTAGAAGGAAAGGCTGGCTGTGGAACTTCTCGTCGTTGCTTTGCTCATCGCTTTCAATGTAACTAACGTCGATTTTCTAGTTAAACGAAACCTTATTATGGCTTTCAATCCCCTTTCACGAACACTCTATCACCGCTCTTTCAATTTGTTTAAAATGCGTTATGTCCCGTTTTCGATCATTTTTTTAGATAAATATATGGATGGGAGATAAATTAAAAATATGACGTGTAATCTTCAAGTGTTTTGACGTGAGAAATGCTTTAAATGTGTTATTTCATTTACCGTCATATACGTCATGAGACCTCTGTTGATGTGTTTCATGAAAGAGAAAAATATCAAAGTCGAGCGCTCTTTCGCTCATCCGTTTCGAAGAAGCTTGAAAGGAAGACCAATGAAGCGATGGGAGAAAGAGAGACAAGCGATTGAACATTTGTTTGTGCACGCCGACTGAGGTTCTAGAATGCTACGAAGCTGTTCGACTTTAACAGAAAAAGAAAGTCAGCAGTCTCTTCGTCGCATCGATTTGGTCGATTGAAGCTGATATTGTGACGCCCTGGTTACAAGATAATCCAAAAACAAGTGCAATGCTGGTTATATCAAGTGCCCAGCATCCACAGTCGGTACATTTGAACTTGTTCCGTGTACACATGAAATCAATATACGTCAGAAGAGTCAGATCTCACCATAAGTGAATTAATTCTGATGTTTTTTTTTTTTTGGTTTGTTTTTTCCGTCGATATTGTTTTCCGTGCTGAGCACCAATGCTACCGACGTGCCAGGAAGGCAGCTCCCACATCTGGACCCTACCTATCGACCCCATCAACTCATGAACCGGGGACCAACGGCTTTACTTGCCATCCGAAGGAAGGCGTGATCAGAGATGTTATGCCTCAAAACATCCCGGCGGCGCCGACTGGGATTGAACCTAGGCCTGCTGGGGTGAGAGGTAATCACGCTTACTACTACACCACCGGCGCCGTTGATTCTGATGTTTGTTCCATGCTCCCCTTTTAATAAGCGCCCACCAACAAAAAAGCTTGAGTTAAGTACAAGACAAATTAGGTACAATACATTTTTTTCATCAACCGATGTACTGCCGTTATACGCATAACTGTCCCATGTTCTATGCAATCCTTATGCAACGTAGGACTCTTATGCGTATAACGGCAGTGTAGACTAGTACAAATACATATAAAAATATGTTTTTTCTTAAGAACAGTACAAAAAATATTGTCTGCTATTCTATTTTTACTACTTACGAGATATGATTCCGTATGGAGTTAAAATATTGTTTTAGTTTATGCCGAGACATTGAAAAGTCAATGATTGTAAAACACCATCATGCGATTTAATGGCCCAAATTTTTCATAATTTGTGCAATGATGGGTTATGGCAAATTATTTTTGATTTCTGAGTTGTCGAGTAGGTGCATACATATTTAATTCTTATACACTAATACACTTATACACTATCAAACACTAATCAACACAACCCTTTCAGCTAGCGGTTCAATCTTGGGAACTTTGCAAGCTACATTTCATCGCGAACGTCTAAAGACTGTTCAAGTTATAAAACGGACATCAAAAATTATCTGTATCTTTTTGAATTTATCATTGTATCCTTATTGGCGTCTTGCAGTGAAACTTTTCCAAGCTCTCGCCACCTACATTTCGAAGTGAGAACTACTAGAAGGAGGATAGTTTCCAAATTTTCCAAGTAAAACAGACGCTTTTTGGGGCTAATCGGTCCATAAAGAAAAACTAATAATTTCCCGTGGAAACTTTTGCTTGAATCGTGTAAGAAAACGTGTTTGAAAACTATTTGTTATTCTTTCGGTATGGATCGGAGATGTTTTCATGGCAAATTATGCATAACAAGTTTGCACTCACAGGGAGAGGTTACCTCCTGCGCAGCTGCATTTTTCAGAAAATGGTAAATAGGGTAGAGAACTACTTCGGCCTAATCGCCCATTTTGGGCCTATCGAGCAGAAAACTTCAAATAAATCCATGATTTAAGAATTAACAAGTCAATTATGCGTTTGCTACGATACTTTAGTTAATAAGCTACCGAAAGAAGTCAATGAGAACGCGTGGTATGAAAGTTTGCACCCATTATTCCCAAAAACAAAAGAAGCGCTCCGACCGAATCCATTTTTATCTTCATCCGATAGGCTGAAGTGAATTCATTGGAGTTTCAATGCGTTAGGCCAAGTTTAAAAATCCGTAGGCCGAGTTTGGCGTCAAGAAGCAGTGTTGGACTTTTGACAATATCTCAACGATTGGTTTCTCGTTTTCAAATCTTACGGTACTTACGGAAAGGTAAATAAATTTGGAAGCCATCAATGATAATAACATTCTGTTTGGTGCTAAACTGATCTAGATTAAGAAAGACTAAGTGCGGGTTGTGCTTAATAGGCCGGAAATGGGGTATTTAACCCTATGTGCGATTTTCACTAAGATGAAAGTGGAAATTAAGTGAATTTACTAAGGAAAGGTTGTATCATGCTGGTGGTAATAGAGAATACCAATATTCAATAAATGTTCATTTTGACCTTTTTTAAGCAAACATATTGATACTCACAATTTTCGATGGAAAACGCACCGGAACTTGATTTACTCAACACGCACCATACTATAAAATGGTGCTAGATGGTCTTCAAAGTGATAACAAGATGACAAATCATCTTTATTTTAAGTAATTGAGCAATTTACTTCTGTTTACCATCATATTTACGATGCAGCATTGATGGAGCCGTGAAATGAAATGAATATATCTTATGAAAGTTCACCTGGAAAAGTCAAAGATGCACATCAGTCTGTTCGTAAAAACGTTTTCTTCTTCAATTCGAATGTTATATTGGAAGGATTTAACGCAGGCTTGATGAAAATTATGATTTAATGCTAATTTTCACGAATTTAATATGCAGTCTGTCAACATTATCATCATCATGCAGTGGTGACATCTGCGTTGATTGGAGGCGAACCAGCCCAAGGCTGAAAGCCTCCTTAATAAAGCTAAATAATAATAATAATCTGCGTTGAGCTTTTGCGGCAATCTTCCAATATGTTTAGATTTTTTTTCCTTGATTTGTTTTCCATCGATCTTGTTTTCCGTGCTGAGCACCAATGCTACCGTCGCCAGGGAGGCAGCTCCCACACCTGGACCCTACCTATCGACCCATCAACTCATGAACCGGGAACCAATGGCTTCCGAAAGAAGGCGTGATCAGAGATGTTATGCCTCAGAACATCCCGGTGGCACCGACTGGGATTGAACCCAGGCCTGCTGGGGTGAGAGGCAATTGCGCTTACCACTACACCACCGGCGCTGCTTAATATGTCTAGATAATGAAACAAACAAAAATATGCTTTGCTCATTAATAAAACGCATAACATCAGATTGAATCATTAAAGAAGTATTCTCATAAATGCATTTATAAAATACCAAAAGAATAAAATTCAATTTTTCTTTTTTTTTTTCTTTTTTATATAAAGTCTTATATATGCTGATGACAAGAAGCTATTTTTAGAAATAGGAAGCACTAACGGTATGTATGTGTTTCAGTATGAAATACATGTTTTTTACAGGTGGTGTGGTAAAAGATTATTGAAACTTAATATTAAAAAATGCAATCTTATATCGTACAGTAGAAAACAAAACAAACAAAATCTTCGTATTACATTAGATAGTGAAAATGTTCAAAAATTTAAAAATATAAGAGATCTAGGTGATATTCTAGATTCTAAATTGACATTTGTGGATCATTACACCACAATAAAACATAGAGCAGGCAATATGCTTAATTTTATAAAACGTTTTGGTCTCCACTTTATAGATCCTTATTCAATAAAATCCCTTTATGTTGCTTATGTGAGGTCAATATTAGAATATTTTATATATAATATAGTCACCTTATATGAAAAAGCATGAACAAAGAATAGAGTCAATCCAAAAGCAGTTTTTATTATATGCACTACGTAAGTTAGGTTAGACGTACGTCATATGAAGTACGTTGCTTGTTGATCAGCATTCAAACATGGAAAGAACGTCAGGATTACGCAAAGATTTCTTTATTAAACAATATCATTTCACAACGCATTGACTCAGCTGATCTGTTGTCAAGATTAAATTTGTATACACCTTCCTGACAATTACGCAATCGACACTTGTTTGCAGTAGATCGTCATCGTACCAATTATGCAAAATTTGGACCGGTAAATCAGATGGTGACTGTGATAAAAAGTATGTTGACATAACTAAAAATCAGAACCAAATTTATTGTATGTGTTTCAAATGTGCATATTCCTTTCAAATTTAATAAAAAACTGTTAATGCATAGTTCAAGTTTACGGTTTTATGTAGTATCAGAACTTTTGAGGTATTATTGTAAATTTTACAAAGTTGTAAACGTGGGAAGAAAAATGACACCGAAAATTGTGCAACATCGCACGAACACAATCGCACGGAGTTCATATTTAATTTAATCTATTTAGAATTCAGCTCTTCTAAAAAATATTTGACTAGACAGAATTGCAAAAAATTTCCTTGTGTTCATGTAATATTGAAATGTGTATAAAATTGCATATTAGAGCACATGTGATTTAAAATTTCGTAAACACTACATGTTACTTCCAATATATTGTTCTCTGTTGCTCATAAGTAGAGCTTAAGGCTTGCCAAGGAAAGCTAAGCTAAGCTAAGCTAAGTAGTAAAATAAAAAGTTGAGACTGACATTGTGTGTCCGTTTTATAACTTTAACAGTCCTTAGTGTAGTAAATTCAACATTGCAACATTGCTGAAAATCCAGATCTGCCCATAAAACTTGAAACGAATGGCAACAGCACTAGCAAGATTAATTCCACAATATTACCAAGGACCAAGCCCAAGTGAGTTGTCTCTAGCTAAGATGCAGGGAATATTTTGATTTGCTGCCGTGAGATAGAAAGAAGATTGTTGAAGATTTTGAAAATTGAAAATAGATGGATTTTGAAGCAAGCAATGGTTGAAGTCTTTTCGTCGATTGATTTGCTAGCGTGAGATATTTAGTCTAGACTCAGAAGGGAGTACTTTTGGGCCAAATCGCCAACCCTCATCAATTTCGTTAACATTTCCTAATATAAACTTAAAGTATTTTCTCATGCACAACTCCCAACCCCCTGCAGACTCACATTCAAGGTAAACAAATTGTGTATGCAATGGGTTATAAATAATTTTTAATAAACCCTCTATTCAAGGCGTCTGACTGCCGCAGGGTTGTTCTATTTAATATATCAAAGCTGACATCGGTGAAGGCGACGAGTGTCAATTTGGTGTGTACGTTATTTGTACCCGGTGACCATAAAAAAGCGACAGCGCACAGCTCAGGAACACAAACTTCAACAGAGGGCCAGACATTATTTATTCATTGCTTCAAACCTACCAACAACTAGCCAACCATGCACGGCCGAGTTACTGACAACGGTATGTGTTCTCTCGGACCATGCTTCCAGAAACGCACTTGAAATGAACCAATCGCACCCAGGAGGTTTAATTTGATTGATGTGTGAGCATTGTTAGAAGACAGCTAATTCGGTGAAAGATCATGCAATGTTGAAAGATCAATCAATCAAACGTTGATTCACAGAGTTAACTTGTTTACTGTCTGGTTCAATGTTATCAGTCTGAGTGACTGGTGGTTCCCTGGTGCAGAAAGAGTAAATCAAAAATGGGCAATTTTAGAGCGATGGAACAAGCCAATCAAAAATAGCTACTGGAATTACCGAGAATTTACTATCGCTGACTGATGGGCCATTGAAATTGAAACGTACATATATAACAAACTTCCTCTGTATCTGTTGGTGAATTTTATCTATCCTATACATTACCAGTTTTGTATTGCTGTTGAACCATAAACTGTTCTCATAAACCAAACAATAAAATTAATTATCTTGACTATTTGAAGTTAGCTGAGAATGTTCTCTTCGGCTGTTTTTCATTTCTTACAGAATTTAAATTTCATATTGAACTCATGGTTGCGTTTATCGAATCAAGATTGAGCTGAATTTCGAGTCTATTATGACTCAATTTTATGTCAAAATTGACGCTCGTATATGTCAGTCTCAGAGCACCTAAATTTACATGAATTATTCTAAGTGTGTAACCACGTATCCTTTGTTTAGTAAATGTATATCCCGTATCCTTTGTTTAGTAAATGTCGTATTATTCCATCACCATTTGGAAATTATGGGGTATACGGCTCTTTTTTTTTAGAAAAGCTAAGAATGACTCTTGTATATTGCTAATTATACCCTTTGAAGAGTGAGAGTGCCCTTCAAAAGTGCGCCCTTTTGTCAATCAAGGTCAGATTCCTTGACGACAAAATTAAGCAATGACATCAATATTGACCATCCACCAGAACCCTAGTCTTAACCGTTTGATACTTAAGAACATCGGATTGGAGATTTATAATCACGCAATATATTTAATAAAGATTAACTAACAACAAACATGCAGAACACTAAAATATTTTTATCAGGTTTCAAGATGACCTTCGGTGGTCAACCCGAGTGTTGTGTTCCCTTGTTTAAAGTAGTCAGGACTAGGGTTTGGTGGTAAATCTGAAACCGTGATCTTCAAGAAGTTGAGAAGGAGATCGGTCGGCTGAAGAACAACAAAGTAACTGGTGTAGATCAACTACCAAGTGAGCTATTAACATACGGTGATGAAGCACTGGCTAAAGCGCTACACTGGGTAATTGCCATGATTTGGGAGAAGGAGATATTACCGGAGGAGTGGATGGAAGGTGTTGTATGCCCAATCTACAAAAAAGGGAGACAAGTTGGATTGCTGCAACTACCGCGCGATCACACTGCTGAGCGCCGCCTACAAGGTACTCTCACAAATTCTATGCCGCCGCCTGTCACCATTTGCAAGAGAGTTCGTTGGGCAATACCAGGTGGGATTCATATTCGCGCGAATACAACATGCCCACACATCATTTGTTCATTGATTTCAAATCCGCATACGACACAATTGATCGAAATCGGCTATGGCAGATTATGCACCAATACGGATTTCCGGATAAACTGACGCGATTGGTCAAGGCGACGATGCATCAAGTGATGTGCGTTGTTCGAGTATCGGGGACACTCTCGAGTCCCTTTGAATCTCGGCAAGGTGATGGACTTTCGTTTCTGCTATTTAACATCGCGTTAGAAGGTGTAATCAGAAGAGCTGGGATAGACATGAGTGGCACGATCTTCAGAGAGTCCATCCAGCTTCTTAGCTTCGCGATGACATCGACATCATGGCCCGGAACTTTGAGACGATGGTGGAAACGTACATCAGACAGATGGCTGAAGCTAGGCGGATTAGACTTGCCATCAACGCATGAAAGACAAAATACATGAAAGGAAGAGGTTCTAGGGAAGACAATGTTAGCCTCCCACCCCGAGTTCAGATTGACGGTAACGAATTCTAGGTGGCCGATGAGTTCGTGTATTTGGACTCACTGGTGACCGCCGAAAATGATACCAGCAGAGCAATTCAAAGACGTATTATGTCAGGGAATCGTGCCTATTTTGGACTCCGGAGGACGCTCCGGTCAAATAAAAACTAATGTTGACAATCAACAAGACGCTGATTAGACCGGTGGTCCTCGACGGCTACGAGACCTGGACTATACTCGTGGAGGACCAACGCGCCCTTGGTGTTTTCAAACGGAAGGTGTTGCGTACCATCTACGGTGGAGTGCAGATATATGACGGAACGTGGAGGAGACGAATGAACCACGAATTGCACTAGCTGCTGGAAGAACCATCCATCGTCCACATTGCAAAAATTGGGTGACTATGGTGGGCTGGGCGTGTCGTAAGAATGCCGCACGACAACCCAGTGAAAATGGTTCACGAAAGCGCCCCAACAGGAACAAGGGGAAGAGGCGCGCAGCGGGCAAGGTGCATCGACCAAGTAGAAGGCGACCTGCGGACCCTTCGCAAACTACGAGGGTGGCGAAGTGTTGCCATGGATCGAGTGCTGTGGAGACGACTTCTTCGGACAGCAGAGGACAACAAGGTCTTAGTCTGATGCAAGCAAGCAAGCCATAAAATTGATCCAAGAGTGCCATTGTTTTCTCGAAAACACGTGGAACTGTGATATTAGAATGAATTTGGGGTCTTAACCTAAACATGAACCCGAATGATCATGGGACTGTCCTCCGGAAGATCCGTAAAAGTGGTTAATCCATGATACTAATTCTTGAGCTCCGTGGTTTTGTCGAAAACACTTCGAACTGTGATATATATATATATATATATATATATATATATATATATATATATATATATATATATATGTATATATATATATATATATATATATATATATATTATACATATATATATATATATATATATATATATATATATATATATATATATATATATATATATATATATATATATATATATATATAATATATATATATGTATATATATATATATATATATATATATATATATATATATATATATATATATATATATATATATATATATATATATATATATGTATATATATATATATATATATATATATATATATATACATATATATATATATATATATATATATATATATACATATATATATATATATATATATATATATATATATATATATATATATATATATATATATATATATATATATATATATATATATATATATATATATATATATATATATATATATATATATATATATATATATATATGTATATATATATATATATATATATATATATATATATATATATAATATATATATATATATATATATATATATATATATATATATATATATATATATATATATATATATATATATATATATATATATATATATATATATATATATATATATATATATATATATATATATATATATATATATATATATATATATATATATATATATATATATATATATATATATATATATATATATATATATATATATATATATATATATATATATATATATATATATATATATATATATATATATATATATATATATATATATATATATATATATATATATATATATATATATATATATATATATATATATATATATATATATATATATATATATATATATATATATTATATATATATATATATATATATATATATAATATATATATATATATATATATATATATATATATATATATATATATATATATATATATATATATATATATATATATATAATAT